>NC_081569.1:34664052-34784274 GCF_022355385.1 Mustela nigripes | reverse complement strand
ATGTGGGAGAAGGGGGTGGGATTATGGACATTGGGGAGGGTATGTGCTTTGGTGAGTGCTGTGAAGTGTGTAAACCTGGTGATTCACAGACCTGTACCCCTGGGGATAAAAATATATGTTTATAAAAAATAAAAAATTAAAAAAAAAAAAAGAAATATATAAAATATATATGAGATATATAAATGGAATTGATAAAATAGAATGAGAAATTTTCAGAGTTTATCACCTCTATCCTTGTCAAGAATCTGTGTTTCACGAAATTTTTGTTTTGGTTTTGTGTGTATCTGTGTGTACTTTGTGTGTGTGTGTGTGTGTACTGTGTCATTGCAAAAATAGTTTTTACTTTGGATTGTGACCCAAACTCTTACAAACAGTGCTGTAAAACAAAAATTAGTAAACATGTGAATAAATAATAGGCTAAATGAGTCGGATACAGTACGTGTTGGAGGGGAAATGGGGTGGTTTGTGGAAGAGCAGTGAGAGATGGAATGGTCAGGACAGGTTATGGAAAGAGATGTTACAGAAAATGAGATCTGTAGGATAGGAAAGTGCCTGCCATCTAGAGAGTAAAGAAGAGCTTTATAGGTGGAAGAAGAAGTCTGAATGTCCTGGTGTGGGAACAGATTTGGGCCCCGTTGAAGTACAGGCCTGAGAAGAGCAGGGCTAGAGATAAGTGAGAGGAATGTGAATAAAGGAAGTTGAAGGGAAGGGTAGACCTCATAGCACATTAGAAGCCATAGTAAAAATAAAAAAATTTAAAAATTTAAAAAAAAATTTTAAAAAAGGACTTTGTTCTATTGAAAGGGGCAGATTTTGGAAGCTTTATATGCCAGAGAATGCCTTGATCTAATTTTAGTTTGTGCAGGTCAATCTTGTAGCTATGAGCATAATGAAAAGACTACAAATCATGGAGGGGGCTATTATGGCTATCAAAGCAAAGGAGGTGTGTGTGGCTGCAATTAGTTGGAGGTAGTAGAGATGAAGAAAACGGTGCAGAGGTGGATAGGTTTTAGAGGTAGTACAGCTATCATTTATTTATGGATTTGTGTGTGCTGTTTGTCTGGAGATGGTGGGAGAGTAAGAGAAATAAAGGTATCCAAGATGATGTCCAAACATTACCCAATGGTGGCATCTTCTACTGAAACAAGAAAGGCCAGGGTGGGAATAGGATTTGGGTAGGAAGGTTTTAGTTCTAGATGTTTATTTTTAACATGTATGTTCAAGATGCCTCATAGACACATTTTTCATTCATAGCACTGATCATATTTTCTAATTATATATTTATTTGGATAATCATTTTCTTACTGTAAAAGTTCCTTGAGGCAGTGCTCACAACTCCTGCTTATTTTGTGTGTTGCATCAAGCCATGCATGCCTGACACAAACAAGCATTCAGGGAATATCCACTGCATAAACTACAGATGCTTTGGTATTAATGAACCCCCGAATGAATATTAGTGATCAAGTTTCTTTTAGTGATTATTTTTCTTCACAGAAATTAAGTTTTAACAGAAGAGAATTTCTACTAACATAATGGTAAGGCAAGAACAATGAGATATCTACTCAGAACTATGACACTAGCATCAGTCTCTAGTTTGTCACATGCTTCTATGCAACAGCCTTCTAGAGTAGTGGGTCTCACACTTTAGCACATATTGGTTTCATTGTGAGAGATCTTGTTAAAAATGGGATTGCTGAACCCTATTCTTAGAGTTTCTGATTTAGTAGATCTAGGGTGGGGCCTGAGAGTTTCCATTTCTAACAACTTCCTGGTGAAGGCAGTGATGCTGATACAAGGAAAACCAGTGCTCTAGCAAAACAAATGTTCACGGGTTTCTGAAAGAAGTCTACAAATGGACTGTAAAGTACTCATATACACCATATACACTTTCCTGGAAGGAAGTATGCACATTTTTGAGGTATATGCTACGTGCATTTTTTTGGTAATAGTGCCTGCCTATTTCGTCAGATTCTCAAAGGGCTTCAAAATTTAATTTACATTAAGAGCAGTGGGATTCAATCATGGATATATATTAAAACTTTCTGGAGTCCTAGCTCTTCCAGTCCATTGATGTTTGACTTTAGGCAAAATATTTAACCTCTTTGTGACTCAATTTCTCCATTCATAAAATGGGGACAATAATAGTACCTATCACATAGGTACTGTTATTGAAATTCAAGTAAATTAATAGTGCCCATCATTCAGAGATGTACCTAAAAAGTACTAAATAGGTGGTTGCTACATAAGATTAAAAGCCTGGAATTGTTTTTCAAAAGTTAGGTTCCAACTCCAGTGGTTCTAATGCTCATGAAGAGTTGAAAACCACTGCTGTGGAATGAGGAGAAAGCAAACAGGGAGATAAACAACTGTCTTTCTTCAGAGTGTGGGGTTAATTTCCTCTCCGTGAATTTAGCTCCCCTTCCCAAAGGAGCTGCTTAGCTAAGAAATGAGAGAGGGCGAACAAGAGCCCTAGCGTCTTGGAAATGAATTTAGCTTCGTAAAATTTGCTTACTGTAAAAAGACAGCATGCTGTCTTTCTTTCTTGTGGTAGTGAACGGGGCTGAAGGGAAGGAGAAGGAAGAACATTGGTTTTATCTATGTTGATTGTCAGTTTTGTTTAAGAGCAAACAAATCATAAAAGCATGTCCTACCCTACAACCCAGCACTACTGGGTATTTACCCCAAAGATACACATGTACTGATCTGAAGGGGGAATGCGCACCTTAATGTTTATAGCAGCAATGTCCACAGTAGCCAAACCAAGAAAAGAGCCTACATGTCCATCAACAGATGAATGGATAAAGAAGATGTGGTATATGTGTATATAAAACAGAATATCATGCAGCCATCAAAAAACCTGAAATCTTGCCATTTGCCACAACATGGATGGAACTAGAGGGTATTATGCCAAAGGAAATTAGTCAATCAGAGAGGGACAGTTATCATAAGATTTCGCTGAATTTCAGAAATAAGACAGAAGATCACAAGGGAAGGGAGGGAAAAATGAAACAAGACGAAACCAGAGCGGGAGACAAACCTTAAGAAACCTTAAGTTTGTCTCAGGAAACAAACTGAGGGTTGCTGGAAGGGAGTGGGGTGGGAGGGATGGTTGGGTTATGGACATTGGGGAGGGTATGTGCTATGGTAAGTGCTGAGAATTGTGTAAGACTGATGAATCGCAGACCTATATCCCTGAAACAAATAATACATTACATGTTAATTAAAAATTTGTTTTCTATAATGTGCAAAAACTTGCCAAAATTCATTAAACAAAAATAGTTATAATAAAAAAGTGTCCTAGAAGAATCAATGAAACAAGATGGGATTGGGAGGGAGACAAACCATAAGTGACTCTTAATCTCACAAAACAAACTGAGGGTTGCTGGGGGGAGGGGGGTTGGGAGAAGGGGGTGGGGTTATGGACATTGGGGAGGGTATGTGCTTTGGTGAGTGCTGTGAAGTGTGTAAACCTAGCGATTCACAGACCTGTACCCCCGGGGATAAAAATACATGTTTATAAAAAAATAAAAAATTAAAAAAAAAAAAGTGTCCTAATAGAAGACCATACTAATATAAAGAAGTGATCAGAGAAGTACACACTAAATGTGCCTGCCAGGCTTCAAGAGGATACCAGTCATCCTTGCTTCTTGGAGTTTATGCCCTTGTCCACTTCCTCCCACACTAAGCTGAACTGTGTGACCAAGAAGTTGTGGTGCGAGGGACGGGAGCCTAACTTCCCAGGCTCAGTCAGAAAAGACACTGTAGTTTCTACCTCTTCACTTACGGCACTCACTCTGGAAGAAGTGAGCTGCTGCCAGTGAGGGCAGTCAAGCAGTTTGTGAAGAGCTCCACACTGAGAATAACTGAGGCCTTCCACTAAGAGCCTACAAGGACTTGGTAGTCATGTGAGTGAACCCCTGGCTAAACATTCTTCAGTCCAGCAAGCCTTCAGCCACTCTGCCCCAGTCAGCATCCTAACTGTAACCTCACAGGAAACCCAACCTAGAGCCTCCTCTCCCACAGAAACCACGAGAGATACTCTGTATTCATTTTTTGTTTAATACACAAGGGTTTTGGACAATTTGTTACACAGCAATAGATAACTGATGTACTAATCCCAAACTTTATATTTTTTGGACAATTGCCTGAGTTTCTCTTTTGTTATTTTGGTGCTACTGCAGGTGATGAGAACATTTTATTCTTTACTCCCACTTAGGATATAAAGAAATTATTAGCTAGTGAAGTGGGCACGTCATATGAAGGAGAGAAGGAGAACCCAGTCTCTTGCCTTATATTTTCCTGAGGACTCACATTCAGACAGGGAAAAAAAAAAAAAAATCACAAGACTCTTGACCTGTACCAATCTCAAGAGTTAGAGGCCAGCTGTGCTCATGAAAACAGAGACACTGAATTGAGTCAACAAAATATTTAAATTAAAATACAGTGGTAAAAGAAAAATGTGACAAAGCTCGGTGTTTTTTAGGAGCTCAGACGGCCTGGTTGCTTATCTGACTCCTTGGATTGCTGGTGTACATGAGTGTTCTTTATTTAAACATCAAATAAATTACCAGATTACGTGAAATACTACAAGAATTTTCTTACAAGAGCCCAAGTCTGGGTAGACAGAAAGAGTTTTATTGCTACTTACATATGGCTATGTAAGAATTTAAAATACCTGAACTGGTGATGCGCCATCTCTTTGTTCTAAAAAAAAACCAGTCCCTGGGCTTTGGGGGGACTCATTTCTATTTCTCTGGGATTTTGCTAAAGTTAAAAGATAGAATTAAAAATCACTGGTGCTGTGAAGTGTGTGAACCTGGCGATTTACAGACCTGTACCCCTGGGGATAAAAATATATGTTTATAAAAAATTAAAAATTAAAAATAATATATAGAAAATAAAGTATAGATTCTAAATTATGAATATTAAAATTAAACTTTTTCAACCTCAAAAAAAAAAATCACTGAACTTAATTTTAGGACACACACGGGGTGTGTCTGACAAACGGATCTCCTTGTGTGGCTAGTGAGGCCACATCCACAGTCTAAGTCAGTTTAGCCCTGTTTTTGCTGTGTGATTACGTTGTGAGTTGGAGATTGGGGACGGAAGACCATTTAATTAGGTTTTACTCTAATACACTCATTTCTATCAAAGGAACGCAGTATATTACTCAGGTGAACATATTTTAATTATCTTCTACTGAAATAGATTACAGGGTGAGTTAGTAGACAGTTAAAGGTTAAAATGAATAATGGTATTCCAACCACTCCTGAATGCTTATTTTTCTTTCCTTGTTATTTTGAAGCTAAGTGTTTAAGTCAGCATGTTCTAGATTAATTACAGACACAATTTATACTCTCAATCTTTTCTGGAAATACAAAACATGTAGTTTTAACTTAATTGTTGGTGTGGGGGGAGAGGGGTGCTACCAGAGAGGAGGAAACTGTGAAATTCGTTTACTGTAAGTGTGAAAGAGGCTCCTTGCCTCCCAGTTGAGGTCATGTGAACTAACACTGATGAGCGAGTTCCCCTAAATGTCTGAGAAATACTATGTTTAGAAAGTAAAAAGCAAAGTGTTCACAAGCTTCATTTCTAGTTCTCATTTGATGGCCATTCCCAGCTCACCTTGTAAGCAGGATTTATTTCCTATCCCCATCCCTCCCAATTTTTAATTTTAATATATTTCCTTTCTTATTTTGATTTCAGATCGAAGATGTCCCAAACACCTTAGTCAAGTCAATCTGCTGGAAAGTCCTAAGTGTACCCCGAATGTATCAATATCTTCAAGAAGATGATAAAGAAGGGGCAGGGGCCGGTAGGAGGAGGAAGGAAAGAGCAGAGGGAGAAGAGCAAGCAGAGGGAGGTGGGGATGAAAAACGTTCCTCTACCTTGGTCTCTCCCTGGTTTTCAGCACTTACTCTCAGTGATCTCTAGTTCCTCATTAAATGCCATGGGGGGATCTAATGGAATGTTTTTAGACTTCAGATTATAGAGCTTGACAGTTGGTTTTTATTAACTGGCCTGTGAAAATCTATTTGATGGCTAAAATCTGGCTCCCTCTCAGTTTTACCATATGTTTTGTGAGCTGTGCTTGCTAATGTAAAACAGATCATTATGTATTAGATCACTGTCTGTGTTATTTAGTTGACACTTGAATCTCAAAGGCTTATCTAATGAAAGCCATCCTTATGGACTGAAGCTCTACTATGCTATTTTCCAAACATCAATAAGGACAATTAAACTGATGAGGAATATATTTCAATAGAATGTTCCTGAAATCATACAGAAAGTTTTAGCAAGTACAATCCCTGGTTCTAATCAGGACAAAAATCTTTCTGAACTATGTAGTTAACCTACACCGCATGCATATATATACACAGTATTCATCCACCCTGGATTTTCATTCAATGATTATTTATTAAGCACCTATAACTGCCAGGCTTATGTAAAAGATTAAATACGGTCCATATAGTCCTTTACCCCAGAGTTCATAATGTCATATAATTGAGAATGTCATTAGTAAGACCATGCATTCTACTTAAAAACCATGAAAAGGTTTACTCTGTAAAACATATATTGAAACACACTGAACAGTTAAATAAAATACAGGCAAATTTTTACCAAAATCACCAGTTAAAGTCCCACCATAAGATCAATAAAACATATGCAAATGGTAAAGCTAGTCATCCACCTTCTATGACATTTCGCTTTGTAGCATTATGGTACAAAAAAGCACCAACTGTTTCAAAATAGATTGCATTTTGTTCTACAAAAAATGATAAATAAAGTTTAACAAAAAGATGTAAATACTAGAGGAAATTTATTTGCTTCCATTGGAATATGACTCCAAGGAAAAAAAATGAAAAATGGCTTAACATGAATCCAATATGTATTTCTATTTTTCTTTTGAATAGAAGACTTAACAAAATAAGCAGGTTTTTCATTCATTTTTAACAGAGGTTCATTTTCCTTTACATTACTGAATACTCTACAGACTTTTTTTGACATAAGAGTGTAAGCCTTCTTGGCTGAGTTATTAATATCTTCCTTGTCATTTTTCTCCAGATGAGTTTCATGCTAATGGACTTAACTCAGCCTTTCTCCTTTCATTTCCTTGAGACTTATTTTTTAGTTCTTTTCTCCTTTTAATTGTGATTTTTCTTCTATTCTTCTATCTCTTATAAATTTAAAAAAATATATGATAGTCTCAAACTGTAGCATGCATCAGAATCACCTAGAGGTCTTATTTAAAAAACAGACTGCTACACCCCATATTTTGAGAACCACTGGCCCAGTGAATCCAGAAAACTTAAATATCAATAAATATACTTTGCTCTTGCCTTTATTTTAGGGTGGTGGGGACAAATGTAGCACATAATATATTTTGTTATCATTATTTGGAGGGACTGAGGGGCAAATATAATATATGATCTCTCAAATAAACTTATCCCATCTAAACTGATAAATTAGTCCAGAAATCCTATTTCAGTTTTTGGGTGATTCTTGTGAACAGTCACTGAAAATTTAGATGAATAGAGCTGTCTTTTTGTAGTAATGAGCATCAAGAATTAGGGATCATTTGTTGTAATTTTGTTTTCATTTATTGTCCATTAATCTAGATACGAAATTCCATGTGAAGATAGGTTAATACAAATTAGCAAGATGTCACAAAAATGAAGGTGGGGCTGATAATCAGGGTATGACTGGAAAGAATAGTTTATAATTTACCAAGGAAATACAGCTTGAACATCACTGTAAACATACCATCTTCTCTTACCACACACACACACGCATGCACATTTCGTGGGTAAATGAAAAGTATTTAGGATGTTTTTTTCACATCTATGAATATTTTTTTCCCATCTTATTTAAATTTTTTTTTATAAACATATAATGTATTTTTAGTCCCAGGGGTACAGGTCTATGAATCGCCAGGCTTACACACTTCACAACACTCACTACAGCACACACACCCCCCACAACGTCCATAACCCCACCACCCTCGCCTGACCTCCCACCCCCAGCAAACCTCTGTTTGTTCTGCGAGATTAAGAGTCTCTTATGGTTTGTCTCCCTCCTGATCCCATCTTGTTTCATTTATTCTTTTCCTACTTCCACTTCCTCATATCAGGGAGATCATATGATAGTTGTGTTTCTCTGATTGACTTATTTTGCTAAGCATAATATTCTCTAGGTTCCATCCACATCATCGCAAATGGCAATATTTCATTTCTTTTGGTGGCTGAATAGTATTCCATTGTATAGATATACACTACATCTTCTTTATCCATTCATCTGTTGCTGGACATCTGGTTCTTTCCATAGTTTGGCTATTGTGGACATTGTTGGTATAAACATTCGGGTGCATGTGCCTCTGCGGATCACTATGTTTCTGTCTTTGGGATAAATACCCAGTGGTGCAATTGCTGGGTCATAGGGTAGCTCTATTTTCAATTTTTTGAGGAATCTCCATGCTGTTTTCCAGAGTGGTTGCACCAGCTTGCATTCCCACACATCTGTGATTATTAAACACCTCCTAGAATTACTACAACCATAACACATGGTGAAAATAATTGTTGGGAAATGTTCTCCTTTGAATGAGTATGTGTAGATTACATCAGGCCTGAGTGATTGTACTGAGTTGTGGCTGGAAATGAGCATTTAGGAATAAAACAAGCTATGTTTTTGCCTGTTTTTAAACATAGGTGTCTATTCATGTGTGCATTCATTGGTTCAGAGCATTTCTATTAAGTGTCAGAGAAAGGAGAGAGTAGGGAGATTTGAACAAAGAAGAGTAGGAGCTCAGAGTATAGCAAGTCATGTGTTTGTGAAGCACAACACAAGAACAAACGTTATAGTAGGAAGTATTATAGGAGAATTCTCTCTGAGAATCTCAGGGAAGACTATGTAAGAAGTAACTTCTGAATTAACTTTGAAGAATACGTGAGTCTTTGAGATGCCAAGTAGGAAAAAGCTTGGGCAGGGTGAGGGAAACTTAAAAGAAGTTTTCAGAAAATGTCAAATATCTGGATGCAGCTAGGACATATAGTCTACGTATGGGGGAGGCATTAAACACTAGGGTTGCTGGGGGGAGGGGGCTTGGGAGAAGGGGGTGGAATTATGGACATTGGGGAGGGTATATGCTTTGGTGAGTGCTGTGAAGTGTGTAAACCTGGTGATTCACAGACCTGTACCCTTGGGGATAAAAATATATGTTTATAAAAAATAAAAAATTAAAAAAAAAAAAAAACCACTAGGGCTACAGTCAGGTACAGAGAGTCAGGTACTGGTCCAGGCTCTGCTAAGGAGTTTCAACTTTATCCAGTGGTCAGGCAGGCAGCTACAAAGGAAGAACCTGACCCATGAACGTGGAAGCAGGAAACGTGTCTGAACAAGGACAATGGCAAGAAGCGTAGAAAAGAAAATCATGGAGGAGAATTTAGATATAGAGCTTATAATATATATTTGCTAATTAGATGCTGAAGAAAGAAAGAAGTCAACCATGACTTCTCAATTTCTAGCTTAGGCACTTGGAATGATTATTAAGCTATTTTATAACAACAGGAAAGTGGAAGTATCCTCAAGTCATGTTTAAATGTCTCTGTGGTATCTTGGTAGGTGTTGCCAAAGTCCTGAAATCTTAACAAATGGCTTTTAGAATAAGAAAATGACTTATCAGTTATATGAAAACAGAATTTTTATTTTCAGGTACAAAACATTACCCATTAAAAACTGATACCGTTACAAATACGTGCTGTGCTATTGCTTTGAATAACTGAAAAGTTGTCCGTTTCTGGACAACAGTAATAATGATAATTCTCAATAGGACTCAATGGGATGAAGGAAAGCCACCTGCCATCTCTCTGTGTTAAGAAACGCCCACATTCCTGTTACTCGTGGGAGTTCCTGCACCTCTGAGTAATGCTGGAAAATGGGAGGAAAAAAAAATAGGTTGATTATTTTTGCCTTAAGAAAAGGAGGCCAGAGAGATCCTCTTTACAAAGTGCTTTCAATCTCTGTTCCATCCAGTGTCTCTGAAATGTACATAGGTATAGGTTTAATCTCCTCATTCAAGTAACATCAAGAAAGACTAAAAGTGGGAAATAGGAGAAGAAAGAAATCAGTTGTTTCTAGGGAGATTTTATTCACTGTAGAAACTAGTAAGAAACCATTCTTGTCTACTAAAAACTGAGGACCGACATAAATTGACAACCAGTGATTTGTGAGGGTACACTTGAAAATCAGCAGAAAATGGATGAGAAGTAGACCAGAAAGATGACAAGTATGAAATAATAGTTTGAGGTAGACCAAGTAGAAGGTAGACCAAAAAGATATTAAATATAAGAATACTTTAAGTGAGGCTAATGACATTTATGGGGCAACAAGTTAGTTCTGATATACTAAAGGTAGCCAAAAGACCAGTAAAGATGTCAAGGTCAATGTTCTTAAATGTCAGGGTGGCCTGACATATGTATTTGGGCAAAGAGCATTTTTTAGAAGATCATACTTTTTTGAGAGAAGGCCTTCACAATAAATATGTAGAGAGTAAAGAACTCTCAGAAGGTGTTCAGTAGGCAAATATTTGAATTTGTAAGTTAAGAGAGTGCAGGAGCAGTGTGAAGAAAAATTAATGGTATTCGCTGTGCTTACTAGGATGATGATGTGCTCAAAAACTACAAAAGCAGTCTGAGAATCTGAGAATCTTCTTCTATTGAAGTCCAACATGGTAACTCAGTAGCAGTCAACAAAGCTCAGCAATAAGAAGGCAGGCAGTCCAGAACTATCACTTACATTAACAGCACTGAAGCCTTGTCATACTCAGCATGTGGTACACCAACCAGCTGGCTGGCATCATCTCAGATTTTGTTAGAAATCAAGAGAATCCCACCTCCTTCAAAGGTCAACCCACTCAAAACCTGTGCTTCACAAGATTCCTAGGAGACAAGTGGAAAACTAAAGTTTGAGGAGCACTGATATGGGCGACTTTACTAATGCCAGGTGAAAGACAATTGGGTGTCCCATATTGTAATTTTATCTTTATTTTAGCCTAAGATATTATTTTAACCAACTTATTTTCAGTGACTTTGTTTTTCTATTCAAAGATTCATCTGAAAATGGGACAAAGGCCTGAAACACCTCTCTCCCATCCCACACTTCCTAAATGTCGATACAATTTCAGGATATGATCTGAAGACCAGCCACAAGTCCCCATTTAAGAATCAGTGTTTAAAAGCATCCCAAATACTCTTTTTACAGAACTATTAATTAGAAACCACCTGAATCCTTGTGGACCCCATCTACCATCTGGCTGTTATCTTGGGGCCTGGCAGGGTTTGTTCTTAATAAAGACTTTGAAGACACAGACATATGTTACACAATCAATGCCCTGAACAGGACTGTTCTGATTTAACAATTGGCAGGGAACCAAATTCTGTGGATATCAAGATGACAACACAATGTCTGCAGTCAACCGGAATTACCAATTAAACATTTCAGTCACTTACAGGCATCTAGATATTTTGGTGGTGGTATAAATCATTTCCAACTTGTTGCTTACTAAATTATAGTCCTCAAATTTGTCATAATGGCTAGCAATTATTGAATATTTATTATGTGCTAGGAAACCACTCTCCCTCATTCTTGTCTCTCCTGGTTTTCTTATTTCTCCTTATAATAATTTATAGGCTAGGTATTTCTGTCCCTTGTTTACAATGTGGGAAGTAATGCTTGCTGAGTTTAATAAACTATACAGAATAAGAGCTAAGAAGTTTATGGAAAGTAGCAGAGCCTGAATTCAGACCTATGTCCAAATTATTGTTAAACCTACATTTGCACCTGCCAGGGTAAAGACTACAAGAGTTTTTAGAATAAATTATTTAGAAAAAATTCCACAAAACCAAGTTTGTTTCACAATTTTCTCCCTTCCTATGCTTTCTTTTTCACAGAAAGTACATCTTTTTTTTTTTAATCAACAAAATAATTTATCCTGGCTTTATTCAGTAAGTTATCACCATAGTGATCAGATGAATTACTGTCTATTACACTAGCAAGGTGGGCAATGTCAGATGTTAAAAAACAAAATAAGTTGGCTCATACACACTGAGTAAAGTTGGGAAAAAGTTCTTTGATTTTAAATTAGATTATTTATTTTACAGCAGTTGATGAGTTCATGAAGTAAAGCAAATAGCTGCCAACAGCTACAAGTCTGGAAGTTCTAGCTGGTTCTTTCTCTCTATTGACCGGACTCTAGCACAGGTTGCTCACAAGTTGGGGTCTGCTGCTTTAGTCACAAGACGAACTATGGAGCCCAAACTATGTAACAACACAGAGTCTTTCCAGGTCAACAATCCAAAACACTACTCCATAATCAATTAATTTTAACAACATTTTAGAAGGCAAGTAGGAAGAGTCAGAAAAATCACTATCAGTTATGCACAAGAGCCTGCCAGATGAATGTTTTTAATTGTATGCCCTCTACTCTGTGAGGTACTCTAAGTCCTCATTTTCTCTAGTAATTATTATGCATGTCACATTTTAAAAAAAGGTGTAGTACACTTCTTGAAGCGACCTATTAGACTGAAATAGTGAAAAGGAAGAAGAGAGAGAAAGTGATCAGATTCACATGCATTTGTGAACACTCTTCCAGGGGATTAAACCTTGAATGGCCCTTGAAGGAGACTGCTTTGAGACTTTGACAGAACTTTCCCCCTTTATATAAAAGTAATCATGGGATGCCTGGGTGGCTCAGTGGTGTAAGCCTCTGCCTTCAGCTTAGGTCATGATCTCAGGGTCCTAGGATTGAGCCCTGCACTGGGCTCTCTGCTCAGCAGGGAGTCTGCTTCTTCCTCTCTCTCTGCCTGCCTCTCTGCCTACTTGTGATCTCTGTCTGTCAAACAAATAAGTAATATCTTAAAAAAAAAAAAAAGAGTGAGTGCTATTATTTAAAAATCATCATCATCATTATAGTCCCATCCCATTAGCATAGTGCTTTCCAGTTTGCAAAGTGCATTTAACAATATCATGCAATCCTCACACCAACCTGGAGACTCCCTATGTTTTTTTTTTTTTTTAATGTAAATTCATTTAGCTAAGGTATAGTATGGTTTTTGATATAATATCCAATGGTTCCTCAGTTCAGTTATGGCTTTTAAGAAAAAAAAAAAAAAAATCAAGGTTTGATTGCCCAAGGTTCCATAGCCCATGAGTGATAAAGCTTTCTGAAGTTGGGTTTCCTGGACTCAGATCCCCTGCTGCCTCCTGGCTTGCAATACCACAAATGTTTAGTTTGACCATGCAGGTATCCTGTTCTTGTCTCTAAGATTGTTTTTATAGGATTATCCCATTTGCAATTCATTTCAAGTAAACAAACACATGGTGCGTTTTTATTACAGTTCAATAAATACAAAGAAGAAAAAAACAATCTTTGCTCCAAAAAGTCTTCTCTTCTGGTGGAAAAGAAGATGCATAAATCATAAACTGTAATCCAAATTGCTCCCTTAATATAGTTACCATGACTTCTTGAAAATGTGTGTGAATGTGCAAACAGAATAAGTACCGAATTGTACACTTTAAGTTGATTGAACTGTATGGTATGTGAATTAGCTCTCACTAAAACTATTTTAAAAAGTCAGATAAAAATTCTTTTTAAAAAGGAGATTTTTACCTCAAAAAAGCTAAGATACCTACAAAATTATTTACTCTTGATCTTAGACCTGATTTTTGATGCTGCAGTCTCAGCATTTTGGGTTCTGCTTATAGATTAATAACTCTGTTATTAATAACAGTTATTAATCTATAAGCAGTACCCATCTAAGCAAAGTTACATACACTTTGCTTGTAGCATTTCTATCTTCATTGCGGTTTCCAACGAATATTAAATTTTTGAGATTAAATTCCTTAACAGAAATAGCATGCTTAATCCTCTAAAATAACTACTTATTTTAAAAGTAAATGTAATGTAAAACACCAACAGTTACACAAATGTTATTACATAAGAAAAGAGAGGCCTGGCCTAAAGAAAATGTGTACTGGCAAACAGTGCCACCATGGGATTGTTTTAATTAATCACATTCTTCCAAAATGTGGGCAGAAGCCCCCTTGCCCATGGCCCAACCCTCTGATCCAGTGTAAACCTTTCAGGTTACAGGTGAGAATGATTATGCACAAAGGTGTTGACCTCTTGGAATGTCCCAAGAAGATCACCAGTGGAAGTCTCTTCCTCTGCTCACTCCTCCACTAAATTGGGATTATCCAGTGAAGTCTTTGTTTATTCAGCAAGCAGTTACTGCGTAGCTTCTATTTTGTAGGCATCACTCCAGACAAGACCCTTACATTACTACAGCTGGTTAAGAAGCAATCAAATGCATACACATAAATACACAAATCAAAGATACTGATTAGTTGCTAGATAGCTGATTAAAATAAGGTTATCCCTGGCAGTGACTTTGGATCCTGAGAGGATGACATTAAAATGAGGCCCACATCACTGCTTACGAAGACTGGTGGGAAGAGAAGTCAAGGAAATAGTAGCAGGTTGGAAAAACTTGAACTTAGAATGTGCTAAGGAAAAGAAAGGAATCCACGAAACCCCTATGTGTTTGACTTGAGTAACTGGATGAGTGGTCCTGCCAGTATTGCAGGATGTGCAGGAGGAAGAAGCAGGTTTTGACAGGGGAGATAAGGAATTCTTTGTTGATGTTAGAAAGCTGAGATGCCTGAAAGACATTTGAGGAGGATGGGGAAATATGAGGGATGGGACTAAGGGAGCACATGCTAACTGGAGAAACTTACCAGCCGAATGTATTGGTGCTTCCCATTTGACCTAAGGAGATCCTAGATTTGCAGCAGAGTGGCATGGAAGGATGTGGTTGGCGGGAGGCAGAGGCAGAGGCAGAGAGAACGCGCCCGGCTGATACAATGGAGAACAAATATCTAACTGCAAAATAAGGAATTTCTGCCTCCAAAGAGTCTGGTTGAATATTAAAGATGGAAAACCTCTGTATTTGTGGGTGGGAGACCCAGACTTTACCAGAAAATCAGATATTAAAATCTACTGTGTGTGCCTCTTTCAAGGAATGAAAATGTCTGTATGTTTCCACCGTGTCCCCCAGCATCATGTTTACGTTTTAGCAATGCCAAAAAACAAAACTAATGAAAACAAAAACAAAAACAGTGATACAATGAGAATGAACTCTGAACCACTCTTACCCTATTAATCTATTTTTCATGTTACAGTCAAAATGCTTTTTTGAAGTTGCAAATCTAAACACGACATGATCCTCTGAAATCCCTTCACCATCTTGTGTCAAACTCGTCTCCATGGTCCACCAGCTCCTATATGCCAGTCCCTGTCAATGTCTCCAGCCTTTCTTCTTGCTACCTCTTGCTCATAGGACCTGCTGAGTGTGCTTTCCTCAAATGTGCCTTGTGCTCACTCTCATTGCCAATGCTGTGTCCTCTACCAGGACAAGACAGAGGATTCCTCCTCATCTCTTCCCAGAACTAACTCCTACTTATTCTTCAGGTCTTTGTCATATAACACTTGCACAGAGGAAGTTCTTCTAGAAAGGCTGCCTTGTTCCCTTGTCCCAAATCTGATTTAGATGCTTTACCTCCAGACATTCTATCATCATTAACCTTAATCACCTCATATTACTTGTGACTACCCTCCATAATTTTGTTGAGGGCAGGGACCATGGTGGTCGTGTCCACTGCTCTAACCCCCACACTGAGTATATTTGTGGGCACTTAGCTTCTAGGGACTCAAAATATACCATTGAACAAATACAAAGAAAATTTTCTTCTAGACTATAAGTTACTAGAGGACAGGAAACCTGGACTGGTTTCTGGTTTTCTAACTAAGCATTGTGTGAGGATATTGATAGAATTTTTTGACTTAAGAGTTCGGTTTGTTTGTTTTTTTTAAGATATATATAGATAGATAGATATTATATAATACATACAATATATATTTCAGAAAGATATATATTATCTATACATCATATATATTATATATACATATGTGTGTATATAGGTATATATACACACACACATATATACATATATACATACACACATATGTATGTATATATATCTATATATACACACATATATATATAGACAAGGAAAGAGAGAGAGACAGGGAGAAGAACAGAGAGGCAGGGAGAGGGAGGGGGAAAAATCCCAAGCTGACCCATGCTGAGTGCAGAACTAAGCTCACTGGATCAGGGGCTGGATCCTATGGCCAGAGCCGAAACCAAAAGTCAGAAGTTCAACCTACTAAGCCACCCGGGTGCCCTTAAAGTTCTATTTTAAAGAGCTCTATTTCCCTTGTAAGATTTGGACTTATTGAGAACAGTATATCAGGGAAAGAGCCCTGCCACTGTCTTTTTGAAGACTTTGGTCAGATTTTAACTTTCATAACCATGGACGCAATTTCCAAATCCATCTCGACAAATATTTGTACCTACTCACGCCTTCAATATGGTCTGCCCTGGTAAATGAACCTCTGTAAGGTAACCCTGTATCTGAGCATGAGCCTATGAGTGAGATACTTAGTATGATCCTGAGGCTTCGATGACTTGATTAAAAAATATATGTTTTTGAGGGCTTTGAAAGACTTGGAGACCTTTATTTTCCTACAATGTGGAAATAAGTTTTAGAACTAATCACAACATTTTAATGCTTCAATTCTTTACATTTAAAATCAAGAACACAAAATCACAATTTACCTAAAACATGTATTATAAGAAGTATAAATATTTGTAATTACCTTCTAGTGCGTATTTCATATCTTGAGCGAAAAGGGTCCACATAATTTCAGCACTTATTTTTCCCATGTTCAGTTCTTGAGGAAACCTAAAACCAAACACATATATGAGTACATCAGAAAGAGAAATCTGTCTAAAAAATGAAACACCTCACTTGACATATATGCCACAGTAACTGATGTCTGGTTCATAAATACTTTTATTTATGAGATTTTTCGTTAAAAACTTTCATAGGCAGGGGCAAAACTACATACCAGAGTGTAGAAATAAACACAGTTATTTGGTGCTGGAAAAATAGACTCCGTAACGTTAGTCCAAGGTAATGGTGCCTGGAGCTCCTGAGGGATGTCTTAGGCTACGTGTGTGTTTGTTCTAAAGAGCCCTTTTCATTGTATCTCAATTTTGAACCGAGAGCAAAAGACTCTGAGTACGTAATAGCCAAAACAACACCTTACATTCATCTGTTAGTCATGTTCCTTAAAGCACGCTTGAGTCCTTCCATTCTTTATTTGCTTAAAATAAATTATTTCAGAAAGACTCCCTACTTCTCTAGTAAAATGGCCCACAGGGGACCCATTCCTCAAGACTCCAGAATTCCCAAGTGTGTCTGTGTTTTAGATCAAATAAACTTCAGGATTAACATTTCTAGTGTTGCAGAATATGCATTCCTTTGTACGTCCTTTCAATCTTATGATAAGGCTCCCAGTAATATAAGCCCAATGAATAGAATGACTCTTTTCATTATATTGAAAACATGACATGCCAATATATTAAGACTGAAAGTATTTTCTGTTCTAATAAATATTTAATATATACATAAATACAAAAAATAACATATACTAAGAAAGAAAAAATACGGTAAGGAATAAAAATAACTCTCACATTCATTTATATTTTTGAGTTTAAATAAAAAGGAGTATTATCAATGCTGAATGGCAAAGAAAGTGTTACCTAAGTTAACATGACCTCAATATGACCTCAAATTAAAAAAATAAAAAAACTGACACTACATAAAACTATTCTAGCCCAACTTTGCACCAAAAGAAGCTGTGTTTCATTTCATCACATATCCCTTACCAACTGCCATCTATCAATTTGTCTAATAATGTCAATTGATATTTTAACAATTATGTGCAGAATCTATACATTTATCAACTATTCAAACTTAGGACACTTGCTATGATCAAAAAAATTTACAGAACTTGAATATACGCAAATTAGTTTCAACATTAAATTTTATCCTATGGATATAAAATAAACTTAGGTATGTAATTTATTTCAAAAGTTTTCATTTATGGATAGCCACTAACATCACATAATTTTTAGTGTATTATTTTTTATGTAATAATTATGTAGCAACAAAATTGTAAGTGATAACATAATGAGAGTACTTTAAGCTCATAAAAGGAGGAAATTATTTTAACTTTTTGAATCAAGAATGAAGAACATATTAATTCACTTTATAATGCTCTGATATTAAAAAAATGTACAAAAAGAAAACCATAAAACACCATCTCTCATAAGAACAGTTGCAAAATTCTTCAGTAAAACATGGCATATTTGATCCTGCCATAAATAAAAAGGATAATACATCATGATCAAGAGAGGTTTATCCCCAAAATGCAATGTTGTTCAACATTAAAAAATGAATCAATATAATTTATTGTATTAATTGACTAAGTAGAAAAACTTATCTGACAAAGCTTAATATTTATTCAATGAACAAATAAAATTCTGAAAACTAGGAATTAGAGGGAATACAACATTATAAAAAGAATGTACAAAAACCTACAACAAACATTATACTTAATGGTTTCATACTAATACTGAAATCAAAGCAGTGATATTTACATCTCTACTCATATTAAACATTATACTGGCATTCCTAAAGTTTAAAAAAAAAAACAAGGAAAAGAAATAAGAAAAGGGATATATAGAGTCCCTGGGTGGCTCAGTTGACTGAGCATCCACCTTCAGCTCAGGTCATGATCTCAGGGTCCTAGGATTGAGCCCCATGTCTGGTTCCCTGCTTAGCAGGGAGTCTGTTTCTCCCATTCCCTCTGCCCCTCCCTGCTGCTTGTACATGCCTGCTCTCTCTCTCAAATAAATAAAAGCTTAAAAAAAAAAGAAAGAAAAGGGGCATATCGATAGCAAAGGAAGAAATAAAATTCTATTTTCAGACATGATTATCTATGCAGAGAATTAAAAACAAAACAAACAAACAAAAAAACAACCACTAGAGAAAAAGTCACTAATGGTCCAGCAGCCTCATGGAATATAAAGTCAATATCCAAATCATTGTATTTTTATACATTAGCATTCAACCATTGGAGATTGAAATTTAAATAACAGTATCAATCATAATGTCACCAAAAGTTATGAAATACTTAGGTATAAATCTATGAAAATATGTACAAAATTTAAATGAAGAAGACTACAGAGTGTTGAGGAGAGACACCAAATAAAACCTAAATGGAGAAATATATTGTACTTGTGGATAGATATATCCAATATTGTTAGGATGTCAAATTTTCCCAAATTGATTTATAGATTCAATCAATCTCAATGAGAATTCCAGCAGGATATTTTTGTGGAAACTGACAAAGTGATTCTAAAATTTACATGCTAAGGCAAAAGACCAGAAAGAACAAAAAGTAATGTTAAAAAAAGCTGAAGCAGTTACACCTGTCTTCATAGTTTACTATGAAATACAGTAATTAAGACACTGCATTTTCAAATACAAGGTTAATTATTTTCCAATAAATGTTCTAGTGATTCAGTGGGGAAATGAGTCTTCAGTAAGTGGTCCTAGAGTAACTGGATATCCATATGCAAAAAAAGAAAGACCTTTACCCATACTTTATAACATATAAAAAATTAACTCAAAATGGATCACATACCTAAATATAAAACCTTAAACTATAAAACTTCTAAAACAAAACATAGAAAATCTTTCTGACTTTGCACTAGGCAATGGTTACTTAGATGTGATGCAAAAAGTTCAAATCATAAAATAAAATATTGATGAATTATACTATGAAAATTAAAGTTGTTCTTCAAAAAGTACTACTGAGAAAATGAAAACACAGCAACAGTATAGGAGAAAACAGTTTGTAAAACATGTAATTGATAAAGGAATTTTATCCAAAATACATAGATTACTCTCCAATCTCAATAATAAAAAAGTTACCCAATCAAAAAAATGGGCAAAGGATTTGAATGACACTTCAGCAAGGAAGATAATTAATGAAAATTAAGCTCATGAAAATATGTTCAACAGTTCCATTAGGTACTTTCAAAATAAAACTATAAGGTGGTACCGTTATATGTCTGCTAGAACAGCTTAAAAGCAAAATGAAACAAAGTAAAACAAAATCTGCCAATACCATGGCTAGCAAGGTTGCAGAGGAGCTAGAACGCTGATCTATTTTAGCTGACAAAAAAAGAATGTTAGATTCAGATTGGGAAGCAATTTGGCAATTTCTTATAAAGCTAAATATACATTTAACCAGCAGTCCCTCTCCAGGTAGGAGAGAAATGAAACTATATTTATAGCAAACACTGTACATGTTGCTTAATTCTTAATCACCAAAAACTGCAAACATCAGTGTCCTTCAACTGATGAATGGATAAATCAGCAGTGATAGATTCACAGGATGGAATTTACTAAATCATAAAAAGGAATAAAATACCAATACATGTAATAATGCAGATGAGTACCAAATGAATTATGCTGAATGAGAGAAGCTGGGTTCAAAAGCTTATATACGGGGCACCTGGATGGCTCAGTGGGTTAAGCCACTGCCTTCGGCTGAGGTCATGATCTCAGGGTTGTGGGATCGAGTCCCGCATCAGGCTCTCTGCTCGGCAGGGAGCCTGCTTCCCTCTCTCTCTCTCTCTGCCTGCCTCTCCATCTACTTGTGATTTCTCTCTGTCAAAAAAAAAAAAAAAAATTTAAAAAAAAAAAAAAAAGCTTATATACCATGATTCCAATACAGTATCAGAAAGATAGAAAGAGAAAATGTATCAGTGGTTGCCAGTGGCTTGGTGAAGAAGGGTTGACTATAAAAGAATGTGGAGAAACTTTTGGGATGATAAATATATTTGATATCTTAATGTTGGTAATTACAAGACTATGTGTTTGTTTTTTATTTCATCAGTTTCTGCTCTTCATTATCTCCTCATTTTCTTTGAGTTTAATATGATGTTTCTTTTCTGAATTCTTAAGAAAGTTTTTTAGGTAATTAATTTGGGAACTTTCTTCTATTGTTATGTGTATGTAAGGCATAAATTTCTTATAGGAACTACATTTAGCTGTATCTTAAAAAATATTTTGTTGGATATACATATTAATCCAGTCAGACTATTTTAAAATTTTAATTTTGGTATTTTTCTACTTTGAGAAGTCTCCAATTTTACTGTCCTAATTTTTTTTTAACTGAAGTATAATTGACACATAATGTTACATTAATTTCAGGTGTACCACATAGTGATTCAGTATCTCTATTATACTGTGCTTTGCTCACTACACCATCTTTCACAAGACAAGGCTATTACATAACATTGATTATATTCCCTATGCTGTATCTTTCATTCCCATGATTACTTATTCCATAACTTGAAGCCTGTATCTCCCAATCTCCCTCACCCATTTTGTCCATGCCCAAACCCCTTCCTTCTGGGAACCATCAGTTTGTTGTTCTCTTTATTTATAGGTTTCTGCTTTTTGTTTGCTTATTCATTCACTTTGTTTTTTAGATCCCATACATAAGTGAAATCGTATGTTATTTGTCTAATCTTAGATTGATTTCTTAACTTCGGCTCTTTTTGTTGCTGTTTTCTCCTTAGCTTATAGTCAAAGAACATATTTTGAAGGATTTTGATCTTTTGAAATTTGTTGAGATTTCCTTTACACGCCACCATGTAGTTAACTTTGATAAATAATCTTTATTTTACATTTTTTCTTTTCTTGAACATAGTTTTGGTTATTTTTTCTGTACTATCTTCACATTAATTTTCTCTTCATTTGTGTCTAACGTGCTGGTAAATCCAGTATTATTTTCATTTGTTGTAGTTCTCAGTTCTAGAATTTACTTTCAAGTGCATAACTAAATATTTCCTTGTTGTTAATTTCTTAAATATATATTAATTACAATGATAACATCTGAGTATCTAAATTCTGTTGTACTAATCTCTTATAATGTCTACTGTTTTTTATTGAATGAAAGACTTTTTGTGGAAAATGTATATTCAATTTAGGTATCTGTAGGGCGTTAGTATTCTTCAGAAAGAATTTATTTTTATTCTGGCAAAGTGTTTTAGGGTTTGAGACAGATGACCTTTATCCATTTAGGGACCGAGTTTATTCAAAGTAGGTCTGTATTTTACTCATACTCCTAGCAGGTATCCCTTCGTAACCCAGGTTGTACGCTTGGGATGTTCACGTGGACCCACTACTTCACAGGGCCTGAATTTCACTTATGCTCCTGTTGCTGTGTTCAGCTTTCTCAGTTTTTCAGCTGCTACTTTCTGTCGAGCTTCTTAGGCTCTCAGTCTTTGTCTCTAGCTAAATCAGTTAAGGCTTCTAGGGAAGAGTGTCATCACATACCCAACACAGTTTTCTGGTAAATGCATGTGTAAATCATAAGAAATTCAAGGAGATAAACAAATAAATTTATATTGACTGGGACGCTTGGGTGGCTCAGTCAGTTAAGCATCTAGTGTTTACCTTTGACTGTGGTCATGATCCCAGGACCTGGGGATCATGTTCTGCATTGGGCTCTTGCTTGTCAGTGAGCCAGCTTCTCCCTCTGTCTGTAGCTGCCCCTGCCTGTGCTCTCTCTCTCTCTGGCAAATAAATTAAATCTTTAAAAGAAAATAACAATTGATGGAAGAGGTAAACTGTGCACCCCAATTAATAGTTGTAATTACCATAAGAAAAGACTCTAAAAGTGACTTCTAAAATACTTTTTTTCCTTTAATATGGTAGCCTTAGTGAGATAATTTCAAAACAAGGAACCTAAAAATTAGCCGTTTATCTCAGGATTTTCTCAATTACATAATCAATCAATGTCAAGTGTGATTTTCATCATTGAGAAACTGTGGGTTAAAAGGTCTCATCACTAGTATTAAATCCTCAACATGGCAAACCTACACCAAACCAAGCCACCATTTAAAATAAAAACAACACATAGAAAAACACACACTATATATAAAAACCAAAGGAATAATATTAATATAAAAGGAACTGTCATAAATCTATAGGAAAAAAGATGAGTATTAGAAAAAAATGGTTAATGGAATGGTCATTTTTTAATTATTTATTTTTTTAAAAGATTTATTTACTTATTTATTTGTGTGTGAGAGAAAGAGAGAGGACACAAGCAGGAGGAGCAGTAGGCAGAAATAGAAGCAGGCTCCCCACTGAGCAGAGAGCCCAATGGGGGGCTCCATCCCAGGACCCTGGGATCATGATTTAAGCTGAAGGTGGACACTTAACTGACTGAGTCACTTAGGTGTGTAAACCTGGTGATTCACAGACCTGTACCCCTGGGGATAAAAATATATGTTTATAAAAAATAAAAAATTAAAAAAAAAAAACCTCTCAGTCTACTACTTGCTAAGCTCTACTACTATGCAGGAGACATCTTTGGAGCTTGAGATATTTTTGTGATCTGTCATAGAAGTTTTGCTGATAGTGTATTATGATATGCTTATTCCAAATTTGGTTGCACTTATCATTACCGATGGAGATAATGGACACCCCCTGCTAGAAAAAAAAGAACTCAAAGCACGTTTAGTTATATAATAGTTACAGAGGGTCTTCTGAAATCTATACTTTTACTTTGCTACTTCTCTATGGTATTTTTGGTGCATTTAAAAATATTTCTTGGGCTCTTTCTTACAAATAATCTAGTTAAATAAAAAACATCACTATTTAACCCTGAACTAGAGAGTAAATGGAGTCATCAACCTCTGCCACAATGCACAGCATCTTCTCCTTTCCACAATTTTGTGGATCCTTCCATTATCAAGACTATGAAACCTGTGTCCCTCCCCTCTTCCACCCACCGCTTCCCTTATCCAAGCCTTAACCTTCGTTTGCCTCAAGACTTGCACTCCGTTATCTATTTGCCTCCATTTCTCTCTCCTCCAGTACACTTCCATATTACCATGGAAATTACCTTTTAAAAACACAGGACATACTATTTCAACACATTTATTTTTAATTTTTAAAAATTTTTATTTTTTTTTTTAATTTTTTTTAGTTTTTTAGGCCACAGTATTTTACACTACAGCTTCAAAACCATCAACTGCTTATAACATATTCATTAGCATAGAAAAGTATCAAATCATTAATGTTACTTTCTTGGCCAATGAAGATCTCATCCTGACTTTAACTTGTATCTCTACTCTCTAAAACTCTGATGCTCTACCTACCGAGCTTACTTATAATGTCTCAACATATCTGATGTCCCATATCTTCTCATTATTTTCCCCATCTATTCTCTTTCCTCCTGATTTTCCATTTGACCCTAACTGCCTCTTCCTTCAAAGCACAGCTCGTATGACCTCTCTCCAAAGTCCTCTGTTGCACTCAAGGCAGAATTAGCCATGATTTCTTAGCTGTGAAGGATAAGGGCAAAGAAAAGGATACCAAGACTATAAACTGCATCACAGCTCACTTAATATCAGGAGTTAGTAATTGTATTGGTGCTTAACTTAGTCTATCATTTATAAAAGGAGGTTTAATGAAATAACCCATCTATTCCAACACTGTTAGAATGTCTCCTGTTTTTAATTTGTAGCAATTAATACAAAGCATAAATGTTTTACATCTTGAATCCCATGAGACACAATAATTTAATAACCCCATTATCTGCAAATCTTTGTGAAATAAGAAAAACAATCTAACTACTGCCAAATTTGATAATACTGATTCATTAGTCACAACAGATAAGATTAGAATCCATTAAATGTGAAGTATTATTTTGATATGCAAAGTCTGTCTTTGAAGAAAGTATTCTTTGTTACAAATGAGTAAGCAATGGTTCTGTTACCACATGTCTCGCAGGCAACAAGAACTTCATTGGTCAGAATCCAGGAGACATTTAGTTATCTGTGCTCTTCTCACATTCTTAAAAAAAATCACCTTTTGTTAATATGTTCTCCATTTAAGAACATTTGACACACATTAGTGCAATTAACTGCCATCATCATGAGGAGAAGGAACAGCTAAGAAGAATGAACTTAATTGAGCAAGACTCTGCTAGTAAATTATACACTAGCCTTACAAGTTAAAGCTGTATTAAAGGGAAACTAAGACATACTAGAACATTGCAGTTGAGTATCAAAGTTAGCTTAAATATTCAGAGTGCTAATTCATCTAATGGAACATTTCCTTTGGTGATAATTTTTCTTTTTGTACTGAAATTCTCCTGCTCCTAAACCAAGTAGATCGCCAACACCATTTAAACCCAATTACCCTTTTATCTTTTTGTTTTCTCTTTATTTACAACCTAAGGCATTATTTTAATGAACTCAAATGTTTAAATAGATATTTAACTTAAACATGAAAGGTAAAATTGGAGATGGATCTAGGTTAACCATTATACTTAATATTTTATAAGGCCGTGTAAATGCCACCCAGCAGCAGCACAGAGGAGAAGATGGGCAGAAATGGCCTACAACCTTGCGCTATGTGCATGGGGGAAATAATAAATGGAATTTATTGAATTCAGATCATTGTTTCTCAAGCTCACCAAGTACCTCCAGGTTAGAGACCTGGAAGGAAGCAAGTCCTCATATCCACCATGTGGGGCAGGAAGCTTGAGGCAGCAGAAAAGAGATGGGAATTCACACCTATAGAGGGTCTAGGCAATGCCAGGCTCTGTGCTAACTACTTTCCATGCATTATCTTCTGGAATCCTGATAATGGTCCTATGTCTTAAGTGGTACCTTCCAAATTTTTAAATGTGGAAGTCACCCTGAAAGACATTGCAAAACTTTTCTAAGTTCTCCTGGCTCCGTCTGTCTCACTTAGAAATATTAGATCACTAAACCACTCAAGTCACCTTTCCCTCTAAATACTTAAAACACAGTCATTTTTCTTTATTTTTACTTATTACTTATGCATTCATCTTATTCAAAAATATTAAGGTTATTTACAAAATTACTATAATAAAGTGAGATTTGCCTTGAAAGTAGAGAAACTAAAGGAAAAATGAGGCTATAAAAGTAAAATGAGATTAGACATAGAAATGTGTGCTGTTAGATTCCATAGAGTTATTAAATGTGGACCTCCGTCCTGACATTCCTGGCACCTAACCCACAGTGAAAAATTGATCATTTTTATCTATCTCAATTATTTAGGAAGCAAAGTTCTTTTAAGCAGTAAATTGAGGGGGAAAAAAAATTCATGGTTTCTCCTGAGGATGCCAGTAAGTATATACTGTTTATTAATATTTTTCTTCTGACAAATAACAAATTGCATGTATTTTTTGATTGGCTTATATAAAACTGCAATTGGTACCATTTGGCATATCTTGTGCACTTTAAATTTTTTTGTGAGTCATTACTGTTATAGGTTTATCGTGACCAGATCCAGACTAATCAGGAAAACATCAAAAATGTTTGGGTTGGACTGAAGGATTAACACTCATTGTTTTACTCATGGGATTTTTAATTTACAATTAATCCTTTTGTTTAATTTACGATTAATCCTGTTATCTTCAGAGAGATGCTGAGGTTCTGGTTCTGCCACTTGCTGGGTGTATGATCTAGATAGTTACTTAGCCTCTGCGGGCTTCAGTTTCATCATCTGCAATTTGGGGATGATAATAGTACTGATGTCATTAGAATTAAGTTTAGGATTAATTCAATCATTAAACTGTGTAAGTGCTTAGCACAACACCTGGCTCCAGTTAATTCACTATAGTTCCCTCCACGATAATGATCAATATTTAGAACATCTAGGTATCTAGTTGTGCCTAAATTATCTGGCAAGAAAGAACCCTTGAAAATTCAAGATGAAGCTTTTCCTTCCTTTATGATATGTACACAGAGAGGTAGAAAACTGCAATCTTCACAAGTGATTGAGTTAGTTCAACTCTTAGTATGCATTTTTATAAGAGTGCTTTTAGAAAAGTATCCTTAATCTTTTCAGATAATGTACTGTTCTGGGAATTTGCAGAGAAACACCTTATCTGTTTTAAGAATTCAAACTGGCTGTAATTAACATGAGTAAAAACTTTCAAAACAGCATCTTTTCTTTTGTACCTCTAGACAGATAGTTTTATCTCAGATTTTTTGGTTTTCTGATATCCATTCTCCCTACTGTAAACCCCAGCTCTGCACAACCGATCACGTGTAGGAAGCAAATTGTTTGCTCATATTCCAACAATTCAAACTGAAAGATTCCTTTACACTTTAACATTAGCCTAACTGTGCTTCCAGTGGAAGACATGAGTTGTTCCATGAAATAGCACACTGGGTTAGTCATGCTACTTTGGTTATAAGAATCATAGACTCAAGTTTTAACTACAAATAATTAACAGGTAATTTCTGTAAGCATAATTTGCATAATGGAGAAATAAGACTAAACTGCTTTGCATATTATATGGAAACCCAAGGAAAGCTGAATTCCATTTAACAGATGGAGCAATGACCAGTAGAGTCAGGCTTCACAGAACCATGGACAAGAAGCTTTCACAGGTGACAGCACTCAGGGGAGTGCAGCACACAGCCATATAGATGGAATCCTCACTCAAGAACTCCAGCAATACCATGACTCTGATACTCTCACCATTTCTGCTTTCCCTTCCAGGTAGCCTTTTTCTTCTTTGACTGACAACTGCCTCATTCCCCTTCCATGCTGTTTATTTCCCATCTTCTGCTTATAATTCATTTATTCTTTTATTCTTAATTCTTATATTCCTGTATTCTTAATTTTTTAAAAAGATTTTACTTATTTATTTGTCAGAGAGAGCAAGCACAAGCAGGGGGAATGGCGGCAGAGGGGGAAGCGGGCTCCTCATTGAGCAAGGAGTCAGATGACGGACTTAACCCCAGGACCCTGGGATATGACCTGAGCCAAAGGCAGACACTTAACCAAGTGAGCCCCCCAGGCATCCCTGATGTATTCTTAATGTGAGATCACTTACTATACATATCTCCAAACCTATAACCTTTCAGTGTCTATTCTCCTTGTCCACTGTCTCATTCTCTGGATTTCTCAGTCTAAACCAGAGAGCAAACCAAGTTTTTCCCCATTAGGTTACCTCAACAAGGGACTATGAGGGAAAGAATTGAATTCCAGAATGACTTGTGATGTGGCAGACACAGTGATTGAGCAATTGAAGACCAATATTTAATTTTGTACATATCTCTTTTCCAACTAAATCTTTGGGTCTCCGACTTTGCTTAGTGCCTGACATATATTGAGTATTCAATATGTATTTGTTCAATTTAAATGAGAATGTTAATGAAAAATGATAAAAGTAAATAGAGCAGGAAATAAAAAATGGAATAAAAGTCTTTCAGCTAAGAGAAAAAAATTAAGCATTTGCCCTATCTTTCCTGTCCTTATTCTATTTCAGGGTAATCAAGTAAGTAAGCCTAGTCAATAAAGGGAAGCTCTTCATTACAGAAAAAATTCTAACTAACAAATATTGAAGGAAAAATATTACAGAACCACAATTTTGCAGTCCCTATTGGAATAAATGGTTTTTGAACTGATTATAAATAATCAAAAGCATCAGAGGAGAAGTCAACAGAGAATTCTAGAGTGCAGGGATCAGGCTGCAAGCACAGACTCATCTTAGCATCACCACAGGGGAAACAGCCAGACTTAATGTGACCCTTGACATGAAGGAGTAGGAAGTACACAGGATTATCTGTTCAGTATCTTGAAAAAGATCGCTAAAGGAACCTGAAAGAGCTTCTAACGTTAATATTCAAATCTGGGGAGTATCATAAATGGAGGAACAAGTTAAATATAAAAAAGAGGTCCAAAAAATTAGTGATCCAGAAAGCACAACATTCTAAAGGGCAATGAACATGGCCTCCATAAGAAGTCCATGGCATGGAGAAAAGAAAAGGGAAGGGACCGGAGATAGAATAAGAGAGTTGGGCTACATAGTTGCCAAATGTAGGATGTGAGCCTTATTTGGATCCTGATTAAAACAAATGTAAGGGGCGCCTGGGTGGCCCAGTGGGTTAAAGCCTCTGCCTTTGGCTCAAGTCATGATCTCGTGGTCCTGGGGTGGAGCCCTGCATCTGACTCAGCAGGGAGCCTGCTTCCTCCCCTCTCTGCCTGCTTCTCTGCCTGCTTGTGATCTCTGTCAAGTAAATGAACAGAATCTTTAAAAACAAACAAACATAAAAAGGCATTTTTAAGGAAAAACAGCAGTATTTAACTGTGGAACAGAAAACACAATACCATGGCATTACCGGCGATGTTATTAATTGTGATAGGCAACAAAATAGTCATCAGTTTTTGACATGAATAATGAAGCATGTAGGGATGAAATGATACGATGTCTGAGTTTTGCTCAAGAAAACTCAGCAAAGAAAAAAAAGCTCAAAGTATATATGAGGAAAATATGACAAAATCTTGGTAATTGTTGAATGTGAGTGATGGATATAAGGATGCATTATACAGATGCTCTATTTTTTAGAATGATAAACAGTTTTGTAAGACATTTTAAATTTTAGTGTTTACAGGTTTTTTTTGGTTTTGTTTTGTTTTTGAGGGATGCCTGGGTGGCTCAGTCAGTTAAGCAGCTGCCTTTGGCTCAGGTCATGATGCTAGGGTCCCAGGACTGAGTCTGGCATCGGGCTCCTTGATCAGCAGTGAGCCTGCCTCTCCCTCTGCCTGCCATTTCCCCTGCTTATGTTCCCTCTCTCTGTTGGACCAATAAATAAATAAATAACATCTTAAAACAAAAAGAAGTCACTTCACTAAAAAGACAATTTAAAAAATTAATTTTTTACTGTACTTACACACGTTACACACACATAATTACTATATGTAACACACAATGTTACAGTAATTTTAGGCATACAACACAGTGATTCAACATCTCTATATGTTATACTATGTTTACAAGTGTAGCTACCACCTGTCACCATACAATGCTATTAAAATATTGTTGACTATATTCTCTTTGCTGTGCCTTTTATTCCCATGACTTTTTCATCTGAAACTAGAAGCTTATGCTTCCTGCTCTCTTCAGCAATTTTGCCCATTTCCATCACCCTCCTATCCAGCAAACACCAGTTTATTCTCTGTATTTATATCTGACTCTGCTTTTTGTTTCTTCTTCTTTTTTTTTTTTTTTTTAGATTCTTCTTATGCTTGGAATTGAATGTTATTTGTTTTCCTTAGTCTGCCTTACTTCACTTAGCATAATACCCACAAGGTTCATTCACATTGTTGCAAATGGAAGCCACAGTTTAAACAAATCAACAGCTTTTAATACTTTGAACAGCATTAGCTCCAAAATAGAAAGAACAAGATAGAGGTCCCTGTTTAAAGTATCTTAAATCCAATCTCCTCAAGCAACAAATAAAATATTCTGGTTTTTTGTTTGTTTGTTTTTGTTTTGTTTTGTTTTTTAATGATTTGGACATAATGCTCTGGTTCATCCCACACCTTGAGAACATAAAAGCAGCATACTTTATCATTGCATATCAAATAGATCTTTGAAAACTGGTCCGTTTCCTACTCAACGCATTGGTCCTGATCTATATAATTCAGAGAGAAAAACTGAAACTTTACTATATGTATCTTTTGAAGGAAGCTAAAAGAAATTACAGACAGTATCCCTCTGGATTGCTCCAACAACAAAACCAAATTACAAGTACCTCCCTGAAAGGAGGTTGTCTGCACATTTGGTGCCCCAACTTATGGCTTCTAAGGGATGGGACCCCACATCACCTACATCTGAAAGTCAGTGGGTCTTGCATTCACGAGTCCCACAGGACTATAGCAAACAAAGCAGCAGCTTTTCAACACATATAGGAGCATTCCCCCCCCGCCCAGGGCCCAGTGCAGAAGGAATACGCAAAAATGTCCATTTTCCAAGTTTCTCCCTGGAAGGGGCTTAACTACATATTTTTCCAGTGGTTGCCTCAGGGTCTGGCTTCGAATTAGCCTGCATCTACATGCTGACTGCTATCCCCATCCCCCTTTGGGGGCACTGACAAGTCTTGACAAATGCTCAACTATGGGAGACTAAAACAAAACAAAACAAAACAAAACAAAACAAAAAACCCTGTGGCCTGGATAATCATAAATGCTTGAGAGACAACCTGGAACTCAGGCTGGGGTGACTGATGAGACCCACTGTCAAGACTGGGAGAGGTGGCTGTTTTTTCTAAAGTGCAGAAACCAAAACAATCAAGGAAAATGAAGAAACAGGGGACTATGTAACAAACAAACAAAAACCAAGTTACATCACCAGAAACTGATTTTAGTGAAACGGAGGTAAGTGATTTACCCAATTGAGATCTCAAAATAATGGTTGTAAAGATGCTCACTGAGGTCATGAGATCAATGCATGAACAAAGTGAGAACTTCAACAAAGAGAAAAAATAGAAGGCAAAGAGAGAATCTTAAAAGCAGGAAGAGGAAAACGACTTGCTATTCACAGGAGATTTCCATAGGTGATCAGTGGACTTTCAGAGGAAACTGCAGACCAGGAGAGAATGAGATGATATATTCAAAAGGCTGAAAGGAAAAACAATAACTGCCAACCAAGAATACTCTAGCTGGCAAAATTGTCCTTCAGAATTAAAAGAGGTAAAGAATTTTTCCAGGTAAACAAAAGCCGAAGAATTTCCTCATCACTAAACTGATAGACATATGGATCAATAAATCAATAGAACAAAGAAAACAGAGTTACTCTCACAAGTATAGCCAACTGATTTTTGACAAAGTTGCCAAATTAATTCAATGGAGAAAGGATAATTCTTCTAACAAGTGGAATTAAAAAGATAAGCATGAAAAAGAAAATCCCGAAGAATCTTAAAATCTATATTATACCACGTACAAAAATATAACTTGAAATGAATCATAGATCTCAATGTAAGACATCTAGAAGAAAACTGTGATATTAAAAGTTGTTTTGTGGGTGTTGCAAAGATTTCTTAAATAGGACACAAAAAGCTCAAATTATAAATTAATAAATTGGACTACTCCATCAAAAATTTTAAAAAGTTCTTCAAAAGATACTAGTAAGACAACGGAAAAAAGTCACAAATTAGGAGAAAACAATGCAACATTTTATCTGACAACAGACCCTTATTTGGTGTATATAAAGAACAATTATAACTCAATAATAAAATGATAAACACCCAATTTGGAAATGGTAAAAAGCTTTTGAACAGATACTTCATCAAAGATATATAGATTGCAATAAACTACGAAATGATGGTCAACATCAGTATTTAGGAAAATGCAAATTAAAACCAGAGTAAGGGGCGCCTGGGTGGCTCAGTGGGTTAAGCCACTGCCTTTGGCTCAGGTCATGATCTCAGGGTCCCAGGATCGAGTCCCACATCGGGCTCTCTGCTCAGCAGGGAGCCTGCTTCCCTTACTCTCTCTCTGCCTGCCTCTCTGCCTACTTGTAATCTCTCTCTGTCAAATAAATAAATAAAATCTTTAAAAAAATTTTTTTTTAAATAAATAAAAAGTAAGATGCCACTATACACCTATCTGAATGACTAAAAAAAATCCTAACCATATTGAGTTTTGGCAATGTACAACCACTTTGGAAAGAAGTTCAGCTATTTTAAGAATACAAATCATGTACCTACCATGTGACCCAAAAGAAAAGAAAGAATATGTCTATGCAGAAACTTGTAAACAAATATTCATAGCAACCTAACCTGGGGGCAAAAAAAAAAACAATTTTTTACCCTAATCCTAAAAGAGGAATGGAGGAACATTTGGGGGTATATCTTAGAGTGGAATATTACTCAGAAATAAAAAGTATAAAAAATTAAATAATACAAAGTATTGCTACACACAACAACCTGTTTGAATCTCAAAATAGTTGTGACAAGGGAAAGAAGTAGACCCAAAAAATGTACATATGATTCTTTTACATAAAAGGGTAAAATTTCTAAACTAATTTATAGTATCAGAAGTCAGTCTAGTGGTTGCTTGGAGTGAGTACAAAAGGCACATGGAAACTTATTAGGGTGACAAATATATTAATTATCTTGATTGTGGTGAGAGTTTTGTGACTAGATATATATGCCAAAACTAGTCAAATTATATAATTCAAATGTGCTGTTTTACTGTATTGAATTATACTTCAATAAATGTTAACAAGGGAGAGGGAGAACCACACCTTACTATCTGAAAATAATTAATGGTTTTCAATTTTAATAAAATAGTGAAATTTTTATGAGCATCTAGAAAGCTCCTTAATAAATTTTGAAAATGTGAATAAATATTGCTCAAATACTCTATTGTACCTATTTTTTTCTTTTTTTGGTAACTTTCTTTCAGTGTTCTAAGATTCATTGTTTATATACCTATTAATAATGAAGTAGGAACAGAAAGAAGAGATGTTAACTACATATAAGCTTTACTTTAATTTCTTTATTCATTCAACCAATATAAATGCCTGGATATATACTAATATTAAAAAAGCAAAACAAAACTCTTTTCTCAAGTGTCCATTCTATAATTATTATAAATTGTCATAAAATTTGAATAAGTCTTTAAAATAGCCTCAGAATCTGAGCAAATAAGATCATGAAACATAGATTCCAAATACCAGGAAGGCATTCAAGTTTTTTTAGGGCTAGGTGCTCACAGGAAAAAAAAGTGACTCTAAACACTGACATTAAATTAAAAACAAAAATAAAAAGCAAAACAAAGATATCTCTTTCTTGTCTCATTGCCTCTTTTTATACTTAGTAGACTTAACTTAGGTCATAATTTGAATTTTTGCCATAACTGAATGTATTTCCTCCACTTCTTTTTATATAGTTCCAAAAAGTCAAATAAAATCTTTGTATATATTTCATAGTATATGATTAAAAATAATTCTGGGAAACTTTGATTCCATGATTTTATGATATATCTTTTACTAGTCATACCTGGATTTCTAGTATTTGGTAAATGTAAAGAATTTCCCTGATTAGAAGGAAAATCTTTTTCACGTAACTTTTAATTAGCATTTCTGAGAAAATCGCTATTTTCATTCAATAGTGATTTTACCAAATGGCCTATACCAGATCAAGGGCATAAAACATGTATTGATCTCCCTATCTTCAGGAAATCTACCCTGTCTCAAAGAAGGTCCAAAGGATGAAGGAGAAAACATATTTGTTCCATAAAGCTGCCCAAGATGAGTGGATGACATGTCATATATTAAAAGAGAAAGGCACCTGGGTGGCTCAGTCAGTTAAGCAACCAAGTCTTAACTTCAGCTCCATTTGTGATCTCAGGGTCATAGGATTGTGCCCCCCCGTGCGGCTCTGCACACTCAGCACAGAGTCTGCTTGAGATTTTCTCTCCCTCTCCTACTGCCCCTCCCCATATTCATGCTCCTTCTCTCCCCCTCTACATACATACATACATACATTAAATACTTTAAAAAAATAAAAAAGAAAAGAGAAGATACAGTCCTAACCTATCAGAAGAAAGTAAAACCACAGAGTCTCTATAGAGGGTCAGAGAGGTAGGTACTCTGGTCTTTAGGCAGAAAAGGTGAGTTTAACAGGGCAAGGGAGAAGAACATATAAAGGCAAACTAATGACGTTATCATGGTTGCATATCAAAAAGGATCAGTTTCTTCACAGTTAGGAACTGGGGGCAGGTGAAAATCGACAGTTATGGAACAAGCAAAGGAGGAAAATTGGGACACTTAAATTTATTCCTTCTGTACCTGAAATTTCAGTTGAATTCAACACAAGCTTTTTGACACTGCCTTGACCATTATAGAGAAACAATAAAACAAGTTCTCTATAATAAGTCTGAATCTATTTCATGTTCTACTTCATGGTTTGTCTATTGCTATCCTTGCTGCCCAGAGCATTTCAGGTCTTACCAGTAAGTCAGGACATCCTCTCCATTAATCACATTGCAAGTGCCTAGTTTTGTAGACTGAGCTGTTATTTTGCTTTTGCTATATAGCCATCGACATGTAGGCAATACGATAAATCCTAAACAGGCAACACTGAGGTTGCCTGTTTAGGACTGGAACTTCGATATTATCTAATAATATATGAGGAAACTGAGACTCACGGTAATTAGATAATTTGTCCAAGTTCTCATAGCAAGTGACATTTTGATAAATTAATAATTTTAGACTCTTCTAGAATCTGTTATTCTACAATGACCATGAATTTCAAGTCATCTGCTTGTCTCTCTGCTCATAATTTGCAAATTCTATGCAGGGGGGCATAGGCTTAACACTGTTACTTGAGAAAATGGACTTATTCTGTTACACACTGTAATACATCCATGGGACAGAACGACTTTGAAAGCAGGTGTTCTTTTGACAAATCTTTATTATTACAAAGTCACAATGAAATATGTTTACTACCAACTTTTCAACATTTTAGCTTTAGGGGAAGTGCGATGGGATAGTTTTGTGGGTTTTGTTGTTGTTGCTGTTCTTTTTGAGACAAGGAGGTAATTAAGAAGGGAACAAATGAAGAAACTTTTCTACATCAAATAAAAATAAATTTTGGGAACTCTTTGTCTCTATATCCAAAGAATCTCACTCGATGGGGCTTGAACTAAAAACTCATCATATCACCAAATTGATATTTACTGCTAAACATACAAATATCCTGCTTTATATAGCTTAATTTTGGAAAACAATTTTGGAAAACAAAATTTTCCAATGATAGTATAAATCATGAATACAAACCATCTTCCCATATTTTATGTTTTCATAACTTCAGTGAAATTAAATCCATTCATTTCCAAGACAAGGTACTTACTGATTTAGGACAGGTGTGTACGCAGTTTTATCCTCATCAATAATAGTGACCATCAGTGTAATCAGCTGGGGCCAAAAATCCAAATTCTTGGTGGTCGGTCCTTGATCTTCCCGAGGAATGTCCTGTTTCTTACTCTGCTCACAAGGTCACACAACATGTAAAAGAAAAGAGTAAATGATATGAGTTTAGTTTGTCACTGTCAAATGGAAGGATTAGAGAAAAAGTGGCTCTGGACAAATTCTTAGGTTATGTGAGCCAAAACTATTAAATTCAGGTTTCCCATAGGATACAGTCACAACAGCCAGGCCAGGCTTGCATTTCTACATCTTTAGTTTTGAATTGGAGGTCGTACTTTCTAAATTGCAGTTCATTATTATTGTAAAAATCATCCCTTTAAAGTGGCTTCTTCCAAGGAGAGATTTTGAATTCTGTGTGTTCAAAGGGGTGTGTGTGTGTGTGTGTGTGTGTGTGTGTGTGTGTGTGTATAATATATCCTTTCTAAATATTTTGTCCACAGTCACATTGGTGGTAAGTGTGCAGAACTCAGGGCTGCCTGGTTACAAAGCCAGTACCATTAAATTCTACAGTATATAAGTGTTCTCTGAATGGCATGGACCACTCTACTTCCACCCACAAATGTGCCTCGTCAACTAAAAGTTATGTATCTTTCTTGTGTGTGTGTGCATATTTAAATCATATTTGAATCCTTGATTTATCATGCTTACTGAATTCTCCAGCTCTCACCTCTCAGAGTGTTTCGCTGGATGATCTAAGTTTATAATGAGATGAACAGAGTACAGTAACAATCTTGTATGTTTCACATATCAACATCATACTCAACACATACAATTGTTTTCTTTGGTGGGTAATCTTCTTAGAGAACTTCTTTTACATTTACTTACATTACTTACAACTTACTTAAAATTACATTACTTGGGGTGCCCGGGTGGCTCAGTGGGTTAAAGCCTCTGCCTTCGGCTCAGGTCCTGATCCCAGGGTCCTGGGATCGAGTCCTGCATTGGGCTCTCTGCTCAGCAGGGAGCCTGTTTCCTCCTCTCTCTCTCTGCCTGCCTCTCTGCCTACTTGTGATCTCTCTCTGTGTGTGTCTGTCAAATAAATAAATAAAATCTTTAAAAAAAATTACATTACTTACATTTACATTTACATCTACTTACTTAAATAATGAGGCAAAAAAGATAAAGGCAGAGCCAATTTTCACTCAGGTATACAAATAAGTAGGAAGCATGTGGCTCCCCCCTCTGTAATTATTTTTGCCAAATGATTTACAAGCTTATAGGTCCAGGATATCTGAAAACTTCAATTTGTGGCTCAGGAAATTCATGGGTTCTCTGGTAGAAAAGGTGGATTAGATTTTTGGGGCCCAAACTATTGCCATTTCCAATTATGTCTCATCCAAAGATCAGCTGTTCTCTGCTGAATGGCTGCCTAAGACACGTAACCCGACCTGAGTGAGTCAGCACCACATTACTCTTCTCACTTAAGCTAAGATATGTTGAATCCACTTACTAGTAAAGACCTCCATACACTATAATGTACCTTTAGGAAAATACAATATATCTTTAGGGACATGTATTTTCCTAAGGTGCTTCTATGTGCTGCTGACTTACCTTTATGCTCAAAATGCAACAGATATTAAATGTTGGAGAGCTACATTAGTCCAAAAATCAGTGACTGGCACAAATTACTTCAGATTGCCAGAATGAACTATAAGTACTCTCAAAAGGTTTTTATGAACCTTGTATCTGTGGTCCTGGAGAACCACTTGAAACTTCTTGGCAGGCTTCCTCTTTCAATTCCTAAGGTACATCAAGGCACATTGGAAGATCTTCAAGAAGAAAATTAGGCAGCAATACAGGCTTGCAAATATTCAGCTTTGCCTACTTCCAAGTTATAGTTTCTTTTTAAATTTATCTTTCTTTGATGAATAAGATTTTATTATTATCACAATAATGTAATTATTTACTCATTAGATTAAGTTCAATAGAGTTCTTCCTCTATGAATTTAAAAATCAAGGGAACCTGGTAGATTATAAAGGTTGTAAATAAAATTAGTTCTGATGGCCATAGCATTTGTTTCACAAAGGCATCTGACCTTGATTAATACTGTCATTAATCGTCCTGATATGTATACAGCCAAACTATATGTCTAGGTTATTTCAAGTAATATGATTAAATGAAAGCAAATGACTCTAGATAACATGTCTAACATCACAATTACTTATTGTAATTCTGCAAAGAGTAATAAAGAAAGAAGGAGACAATAAAGTAGTTGAATATGTATTAATTTCAAAATGACGTAGCTGTCACAAATCCTACTCTCATTATACTTTTTATGACATTAGAGTATTATAGATGGTACCATTTTTTCATCAAATTCTGTATGTTGCCCCAGAATAAACCAATATGGATGTTGAATCATTAAGTTTTTACATATCCCATAACATTAAAATAAATCAAGCTATCCCTAATTTAATAGTGTACTTTAACAGCCTGCATATTTAAAAGGATGGGATGCAATCCTGTATGTTGAAATATTTACCAGATTTCTTAAAGATTAATTTTTTCCTAAGCAACACTTTATTAATATCCTAGAGGTCTATCATGGCATTTGATCTTATGGTCAGAAAAAATAAGACAATGGTAATAGAAATTTAGGAAGCTAGTAATAAGTGCATTAATATTTACTGAAACCCTTGAAAATTAATATTTATCCTAAGAAAAATGTATCTTATATATACTCCATATAATATATAATGATAAACCCATTAATGCCAAGGGAAAAAATGGGAATATAGTTAGTTCATAAAACTATAACTTAGTAGATTGATTTTGATTATGACCATTAGAATTACAGTGACTAAACCTTATTTTCTTAATGGACTATTAAGTAAAAGGGATGAGAAAAGCTGTGAGAGTATAAGAGAAGAAAATTCATGATGTGGAAAAGTTGCCAGAGTGTAGAATCAGTCAAAGAAAGTTTCTAATGGTCATGTTTATAAAGGATATTTCAATACAGAAAAGCTTTACCAGACAGGCTGAAAAGATATACAATATAATATGTCAAATGAGAAAATATGAAGATAGATTTCCATATAGAAAGAACCATTACATGTGAGGAAAAAAGTATCAAAATAACAGATACCATCTTCATGTTAATGTGGGGCTTACACAACATATCAAATTGGTTATAAAATATGGGGCATTCCATGTATTTGCTTAATAAGTATATAATTTTGAAACCCCTCCTCTAAGGAGTTGGCTACACAAGGGTTGGGGGAAGATATTTAGTAAAGTAAGGTGATACTGAAATGCACAAGTACATGACAGATACATAATTGCAGAATTACTAGCAATGTTAGGATACAAGGATATTAGCCTTTTGACAGACTGTCTTTCTCTATTATTGGTTCTAGTGGATATCAGCATTATTTATACACACACACACATAGACCATGCTCAAAGCAAGTGAGAAAATGCTTGCTTAAAACAAAGTTAAATCAATGTTTTCTGGATTTTTGGAGTAACATGCTACTGTGCCCTGTGATTCTCTAAGATGGTGGTTCTCCAACTTTAGCATTCAGCAGCACTGTTAGAAAAGCTTGCTCAATCACAGACGGGCTGTCCTCACCCCAGAGTTGTTGACTCAGCAGATCCAAGGTGAGGCCTGAAAATTTGCATATATAATAAAGTTCCTAGAATTGCTTGTGTTACTAACTCAGACTAGTTCGAAAACTACTACTCTGAGAGCTAAAAATGGAGCATTAGTTCCTCAAGTGTATTTGAACTTGACAAAACCCTCCACCCCCTCCTCTTCCCCATATCTCATTCTTGCACAACTTCTCTCAGAATGACCTTCCTCTGAACTTACTTGGGGAAACAAAAGACTACAAAGATAGTTACAATGGTCAAATCCTTTAGGACCTGTGTGTCAGGTCAAGGAATTAACATTTATTTATCCATTTATTTATTTATTTATTATTTTATTTTATTTATTTTATATTTTATATTTTAAAGATTTTATTTATTTGACAGAGATCACAAGCAGGCAGAGAGGCAGGTAGGCGGAGCAGGGGTAGGGGGTGGAGAAGAAGGCTCCCTGCGCAGCAGGGAGCCCCATGCAGGGCTCACTCTCAGGACCCTGAGACCATGACCTGAGCCGAAGGCAGGGGCTTAACCCACTGAGCCACCCAGGCGCCCCAAGGAATTAACATTTAAACCCTACTTGAGGAAGACCAGTAGAAGATGTCAAACATGGAACTGTTTAATTACATTTTGTTACATTTTGTTTAATTACATTTTGTTTTAAATGAGTTGTCAGTAGCAGGAAGTTTAATTGAAGTTAAACTAATGAAATAGTTAATGAGGAAAACTGATAGACTCATGAAAATATTTATGAAATGGTTATTAAGCGAAGCTGACCAAATTCATTGCCTAAGTGGTAAAAAGGAAGAGAGAGAGGGAAAAATCAAGTGGGACTACCCAGAAGGCCCCTGGGTAGATACGTCAGGATTTTCAAGTAACATCCTAGACTGCTGACGTAGCCAGAAGAATTCCAGGGTGTATGTGGTAGCTGAAATTATGGAGTAAATAAGATTACTCCGAGAGAGGGAGAATATATGACCAGAGGAAAGACCTTGGAGAAAAATACAAATAAGGAAAATAATACAATATTATGAATGAGAGATATAGGTGGGGGAGTGAGCTGAAATGGGAAAGACAGGATCCAGAGTGTATGTGGAAGAACTAGCCTCAAACAACTGAAAAACATGACTTCTTCCAGTCAGAAGATAGTCTTGCAGGTAAGTCTTGTTCATGGTGAGAAAGAATAGCTAAGAATTTCTATCCTGAGAGAAGAGGAGGAATAAATAGTAAAGATTTGAAACAGTCTCCACAAGGAATGGCAGAGACCCTGAACTGGACCCACGGTGTCCCTGGAACCCATGGGGGCACCGCCAGTTAGGTTGGGAGCTTTGTTGAGAGTGGGGCCTTGAACTTACAGTGTCACTACTCAGGATAATCATGGCTCTTCTGGATTTAGAAGTCAAGGGCATTGGATTTGCTACTGAGGTATAGTAAAAATAGGAAAAGAGAAAGAGATTTAAATGTTTGACTTGAATGGTTGAAGTGCTGGAACAAATATTTATTTTGGTCCAGAGGAAGGAAGAAGAGAAACACAAAGGCACAAGGAAATGCAAATCTTTTTTTATCTCACATCTTTTCAACTTTGGCCAAGAGCTCATAGACACCCTGCCCCTCACATCACTATACCTCTTTTCTTTGTTCTGTAATCACCTTATAGTGCTGAAAAGGCTACAAATAATTATGGTAATTCCTGTGTTCTACAGAAGAGAAAACAAAGGCTGACCTAGTTTAAAGTGGTCCATCTAAGGTCACATAACGTCCTAAAAGTCAGAACACCCAGACCTTGAAAATTTCATGTTCTCAAGGGAATGTCCTTTGTTCTACCCTCCATTCTCCTCAAGTTAAAAATTATTCAGGTTGAATAGAAAACAGAGTTGGATTTTGTTTGCTAACTCATAAAGGAACAAATTAAGGCTGATTAACAGAGTTTATGACAACTCCCTTAATTAAAAAGTTTGAGAGCCACTGTAAATGGGAACATTAATAAATTTAATTGATGACCTAAATCTCCATATATATATATATAAATAAATGGAACATCCTTTTGAAGGTGGTATCAACATCTCCTACTATTGTTTTTTTTCTTTTTTGCTTCTGGCAAAGTTCCACTCACCACTTACTTAGACCATTTACAAGTTCATGACCTTTCATCTACCTGCTTCAAAAGTTTTTTTCCACTATTGTTCTTTAATGCAAGTACTGTTCTTTAACTGGGTTTTAAAATTCATAGCAAAAGTGCCTATGGCAATGTGTATTGCAACAATGAGAATCTCAAAGAAACATATACTAAGGAGTGAAATTTGAGACTATATTCAAAGCAGCCACTGAGCAGTGTTTTTCCAAGTCTGGGTCCATAGGTGTACATCAGAATCACCCGGTTGCTTATGAGAAATACATTTGACTTTAAAGCCTCTGTTGCAGACACAAAATCAGCTTAGATGGAGGTATGGCTTGGGAATCTGGACTTAACACATACAGCTCTGCTCTTCTGAAATCCTCATGTTCACAAGAAGAGTCAGACTATAATTAAATCAGGTAAAAGAAGGTTTTTGTTTGTTTTTTAAGGAAGAAGAGTGCTATTGTTCCTCCTAAAAACTAGTATCTGTCATAGATTTGCTGGAATTTGCATTTTGTCAGTATAACAAAAGGCTTGTTTCACTTTACATCTGAGAAATTTCCAACTACATGCAGTTCCCTAATTTTAAGAGGAAATGGAATAGCTTTCTGGATATTTATATGGCCAAGCACTGATAAACTCCTATGCTAGATCCCTCTGTAAAACATTACTTTTTTAAATTAATAGTCATTGGGAAATTACTGTTCTACTCAAATAACTTAATAGATGTTGCTAACTGAGAATAAAAATTGAGCAACTAGTGGCCTTAAATAGGACTAAGTACTGAAAATTAAAACTATGCAAATAGAGTTAGAAAAAAATGCATATATTAGAATAATTCACTTTTACTCTAGCAAAATATTTACTAGGTCCTTTCAGCTTCAGTAAATCCAATGTATCTTGACATTTAAATTGCCAAAACTACATTTCAAAGTGTTTGGACATTCTCAGTGGCTTTTTTTTTTTTCACTACTGGGTATTTACTCTCAGTGGCTTTTAACAGCATTTAATGGTTCCTTGAATTTGAATAGACTGTACCTGGGTAAGCTATCTATACACAACCATAAAGTGTCATAACTCTGAATTTAGATTTAAATATACAAATTACTTAACAGCATGGTATAATTGAAAAAGTAATAATTGAACATAAAATCAGAAACTTGTATTTTGTTCGCAGCTTAACAAGAATGTGTACAATTTGGAACAGGATTTCATTTTTCAACTTCAGATTTCTTCTATTAAAATAGGATTATTATATAGCCAATCCTGTTTCTGATAATTTGAGCAAGTATATTGGTAGAAATGTGGAGGCCAAGAAAAACAAGGCTGTACCCACCTTGAGTCTAGCCCAATTTCCAGAGACAAATAACAGTTCCTTAAGCCCTAATGTCACCATCCTTTCCATAAACAAAACTGAAGGAGGCTGAGGTAGAAGGAAAAGTAAATAAAGTTAAATTTCATCTAAACCCAAATCTCACTAACAAGGACGCTTGATACAAGAATGTGACATTCCACCAGGAAACTCCCAATTGTCTTTATCCTAGTGCCTCATTAAAGGGAAAAACGGCCTTGGCTTGATAGTAACCAGGCCTTCAATATCCTGACAGTCTTCTTGACCCTGATAGCCCTTCTGAACACCCCCTTTGTCCTCACCCACCACTGAGTCCACCCCTACTCTGCTTTTAAAAACTCTGACTGTAATCTGGCTCAAGGTCCAAGTCCCTACTCCACTGTGTCGGGTATACTTGGGCAAGCTTAAGCTTGCCAAATAAACCCTTGTGTGATTGCGTCGTGCTTGGCTCCTTGGTGGTCTCTCAGATGCGAAAACTCGGGCACAACAGAAAATCTTCAATAAGAGGACATTTATTAATGTAACAGGTGAATACTTGCCTTTAATTAATTTAATGGCATATGATATATGGTCTACCTAACGGATAATTCTCTTATCTGAATCCCAAGAGAGATGCAAAAGAGCAGACCTTAAATATAAAATGATTCCAGTGGGTAAACTAATAGTTTTTGTCCTTTTCTCTTTATATAAATTAAACTTACATCCAAAAGGAAAAACGCAACCGGTCACAGGTAGCTGGCATTTATTTTCCATTGAAGATACTACACCTTTAAAAGAACTAGCAGCGCTTAGACCAAACTCAGGAGTAGCCTGATAGTGGACTTCAAATACATGATAGACTGTCATATAGGAAGAGAATAAAAGATAAATTAGATCTGTCTTGTGTGGTCAAGAAGAAAACTAGTTATCTATGAATAAAATTTTCAATACAGAAGATTTTAGTATAGTGTAAAGAAAAACTTCCTAAATATCAGATCTCTCCAAATATTTTAACTCCCAGATGTTAAGTATTATGAGGCATATAGGAAGTCCCTTGTCTACATTGTACCTAAAAACTGACCACATGCTGAGTCTCTTTTTAATATATTTTCTACAATTATACCTGTAATTAAATTTACAGAGAAGAAAACATAACCCCTAAGTATTATGCCCTTGATATGTTGATTTAAAAGTATATGGTTACTATTTTTAACAGTTTTATTGAGGTATAATTAATAGACAAAAACTGCATATGTTTGATGTATACTGTTTGATAAGTTTGGACATATGCATACATCCATGATACCATCACCAAAACAAGGTAATAAACCTATCTGTCACCTCCCCCCCAATGCCCTTATATCTCTTTGCTTTTTTCCCTTGCCCCACTTATCACAAGATGCTTAACATGAGATCTACTCTCAATGAATTTTTAAATGTACACTGTGTTGTTAATTGTTGGTACTACAGTGTACAGCAGATATTTAGAACTTAATTTGTCTTCCCTAACTATAACTTCATACCCCTGAACATATGGGTACTGTTTGATTTTAATCATTTTTTATTTTAAGCTTTAATTTTTTTAATGATTTATTTGAGAGAGAAAAGGTGAATACACATACCTGAGTTGGGGAGAGGGGCAGGGGGAGAGAAATCTTCAAGCAGACTCCCTGCTGAGCATGAGGCCTGATGCAGGGCTTGATATCAGGAGCCTGAGATCATGACCTGAGCCGAAATCAAGAGCCCAATGCTTAACCAACTGAGCCTCTCAGATGTTACATAGATACTATTTTAAATGGCTGGAATTAATTGTGGCAGAAAGTGGATAGCTGTTCCCCAAATCAGTTTTCCCTTTTCCTTGAGTGCACATCTACATTACTGTGGAAGATTAAATAAGACTAAATTCTTTGATAATCTTTCCATTAAAACGTATGTTTCTATTTCCTTTCCTTGAATATGGGTGACTTTCACCAACAGAATATGACAGACGTGACCTATGTCAGTTTTCAGGCTGAGGTTTTAAGAAACTGGCTATTCCCAAGTCCTATCTCTTGGACCTTGGACCATCTCTCTTAAAATCCAGCCACTAAACTGAAATTGCCCAAGTAGTCCTGTGGAGAGGTCCATGTGGAAAAGAACCAACCAGGGGCACCTGGGTTGCTCAGTGGGTTAAGCCTCTGCCTTCAGCTCAGGTCATCATCTCAGGGTCCTGGGATCGAGCCCCGCATTGGGCTCTCTGCTCAGCAGGGAACCTGCTTCCCCTCTCTCTCTGCCTGCCTTTCTACCTACTGTGATCTCTGTCAAAAAAATAAATAAAATCTTAAAAAAAGAAAAGAACCAACCAACACATTTGGTACACAGTTCCTACTGACAGCACCACATTGTTAGCCATATGAATAAGCATGTCCAAAGTGGAACTTCCTCTCTGGTCAAACCATATCAGCTGAAACCACAAAGAACAGAGTGGAGACGTTATCACTCAGCCCTGCTTAAATTGCATTTATGTAAGCAAAGTAAGCTACTATTACTATCTTAAACCATTATGTTTTAGGGTAGTTCTTTATTTAACAGGTAAGCAGAACAGAATTTGACACTGAAAGTGGACCCTTAACGTAGCACAAAATTAAAACATGTGGCAATGATTTGGGACTGAGTGGTAGCAGGCAGAAGCTAGAAGGGTTTCAAGAAGGTAATTAATGATATCAGAGGACTTGTCAGGGAGAAATAGAAAGACAGTGAAAAAATTATTTCAAGTCAGGTAAAAGAGGACTCCTACTATCTAGTGGGGAAAATTTGTCAACATTGTCATCTACAATAAATATAGAAAATAGAAAATAGAATGTGAGCTGATGGATTTAGCAGAATAATGAACATGCCAAGTGGTTTCTTATAGCCATGTAGAATACGATATAGCTAGATAGAGGGGAGCTAAACTAGACAAAGCAAAACAGAACAAAAACAGAACAAAAACAAAAACAGAAGTGTACTTCCTGGGTTCAAAGTAAAACTTTCTCATCCTTAATCTTTCCAGAAGCTATGGCTTTCAATGTGCGAAATATCTTCAGGGAACACATCAAATCCAAGGCACCTTACGTGAATGACTTTACAGTCAAAATGTCTAGGTCCAAAGAAGTTTTCTGAGAGCTTTATGAATATTTAAGATATATCTAGTACAGTTTCTAAGAATCTTAAGGAATTTCTTCTTGGAATTTTTCCACTAGAAGAAAATGACTTGTAAGAATCTCTTAGTTTCTTGTGCTTTGTAGTTCCTTTCAACTAGACAGAAGACTTCCAAGATTCTTAAGTGCATTGTTCAATCTTAGCCCAAGATTTTCCATTCACATTAAGAAGGTCTGTCTCAAAAGAAACACGAGAGCCATTTTTGTCTAATGCAATGTCCACAGATACTTAAAATAAGTTATATCAGTTTGGACAGAAAAAAATTAAGTCAGCACAAAATGAAAAGATGATTTTGAATCATCTATGGGCAGGAAGCTGAAGAAGGCTACTCAGTCGTAACCATGAGCTGTTCCTTATGGAGCAGGATAAATGACCCAAGGGCAAGGCTACAAACCCAGCAAATGGAGCCAAGAGTCACGGAGAATAATTCCCAGACAGCGGGACTGAGCTGCAATTAAGAACTGACAGCATGTTCCCAGCTAGATATCTGAATTTTTATGGACAAGTGAGCGTCACGTGTCTCCTATTTTTGAACAGAAATATCTGTATCAATTATATTATTTCTATCTCACCACTATACCTTGGGCATGTGAGAAGCCAACAACCAGGCTCTGTAGTTTCCAAACATTTAGGTGAAGAGGAACCATCCTTCAGAAATGGGACCCAAGGAGCTTCATCTCCATCTGGACATGATGTAGAGGGATTCTGAGCCTGAAGCATGAGCTCGAAACTATAACAGCATAAGAATTTTGTAAGGTGTTGGGAGTGAGTGCAATATGCACTTGCAACAAATGTTACGAATCTTTGGAGAGGTCCACCTGGAAATAAAGTCAAGTTCCAGGAAACCTTTCAGCACATGAAAGTCATTACCAACTTTCTAGCCATGTGTGTAAGTACTCTTGAAAGTGGACTCCCTCAGCCCTAGTTGAGCCACTTTGGTTAATGCTGTCTCGAGGGAAAGTCATCCCAATCAGCTCTGTCCAAATTGCAGGATGGATTAATGAGCAATTTTTTTAGTCACTGAGATTTGGTATCTTTTGTTAAATAGCAGTAGATAAGCAAAACAATTCTATTTCCTAGCTTCCTTTGCAGTTAGTTGTGGAAATCTGAGTTCTAGCCAGTAGAATGGGAGCAGAAGTACTACAGCCTACTAACTGTCTGTATCTAATCCACTATGCTCTTTTCTCCTCTACTATTTGCTATGCAAAAGCACAGCCTTTAGTACCAAGTCTAAGATGGCAGACTCACAAGGAAGGGACTTGGTTCTCCAAATCATGGCTGGAGATGTGAAGTAGTTGCTTGTGGATACACTGTCGCATCCCTTCAGCTCACCTGACATCAGTGCATCTCTGGTGAATAATTCCGTGTATGTTGGCTGAGTCCCACCCACATCAAGCACTTGCTGCAGCCTCTCTCTGCTTTGCTGCTTGGGGTTTCTTAAAAAGTCAGAGGCAGCCATTCTGACTGCCTTCAAGTATGTCCCAGAAGAGTGAAAGGCTCAACAGCTCAGCTTCCCTGTATTAGCTTCCTAGTCCTACCATAACAAATTACCAAAAATTTGGTAGCTAAAAACAAAAATGCATTCCTTCACAGTTCTGGAGGTGAGAAGTCCAAAATCAAAGTGCTGGCCAGGTGGTTTCTTTTTAGAGACTCTGAATTCCTCCCATGTCTCTTTCCTCACTTTTGATGACTGGGCAACCCTTGAGAGTCTTTGGTCTATGAATGGAGAACTCCAATCTCTGCCTTTACATTTCTTGTGTTCATTTTTTTTTCTCTGTGCATCTGTGTCTTCTTTTCTAGTCTCTTGTAAAAATATCTGTATTTGGATTTAGGACATTACCTAATCTCTAGATCTGCAAAAGTCTTACTCAATATAAGGTCATATTCTGAGGTTCTGGGTGTACTATCTGGATAGACCATTCAACCCATTACATTCCCCATCCTTCATTGGAACAATTCTGAGGTGTGTGCTCTATGGGTTTTCCCAGCGGGCTCTCAAAGGAACAGAGCTTAGGTGACAACAGAAACAAGAAGCTCATTCTAGTATTCTTCCTTGCTTTTCTGACTTCCATATCTCATTTTCTCTACCTATTATACTTCTCTTTCTGGGGTCATGTCTCAAACTACTGACAAGTTCCTTTTTTTAGTCTCTGCTTTCAAAGAACCCCAAGTATGACAGGAAGAACCACTTGTGTACCAGGAGCATCCATTTTTATAGACATTACACGAGTAAGAATAAAACATGACTCATATTTGAGCTTGTCTAAGCAGATGGTTTGATCTGAAATAATATAAACGCCATTGTTCTTTATAAAATGTGAACTCTCTGTAGGCTTTTTCTGGCTATGTTTTCAGTGTCATCCACATTTTCCTTTTGTTTCTGTCATTAGCTTCTAAAACCATTTTTGTCCTTAATGGAATCTTGAAGCACTGTGAAAATCTGTACATTTTATCTTCTTAAGCTTAGCTATTCTTAGATGTTTCAGGAAAGTAGTTATTAGATATTTTATCCTTAAAATTAATAAATAATTTCTCTCAAAAAAAGGAATGTAGTTTTTTAAAGGAAGCAGTTACTCTTGGATACTATAGTGCAACAATTTGAAGTACACTCAGTGTCTCTTTTCAATGGATTAGAAATTCTCTTAAAGAAAAAAACAATAAAGTCTTTTGCTCCAAATATGAAAAACCCAATGAGATGAAAATGAAATTGATAGAGAAAATAAGATGTTGTCATCGAAATCAACAAACTTTGCTGTGAAGTGGGTGTATTTACTTTCTGTTGCTTTGTGACAAATTACCACAACTTTAGCAGTTTTAAATTGCAGACATGTACTGTCTCACAGCTACTATGGGTCAGGCATCCAGGCTTGGCATAACTGGGTACTTTGCTCAGTGCTCCACCAGGCTGTAATCAAGATATTAGCCAGAAATGGGATCTTATCTAAGGCAAGTCTATGTGGTTGCTGGCAGGATTAATTTCCTTGTATCTAGGGAACAGAGAGAAACTTGATTTTTCAAGTTTCAAGGTCAGGACATCTCTCTGACCTCAGAAAAGGTTCAAGTGTCCTTTTTAGGGGTCATCTGATTAAGTCAGGCCCACCTAGTTTAATCTCTCTTTTCATTAAATCATAGCCAAACTGATTAGAGACCTTAATCAGGAAAAGTCCTTTGCCTTTACTGTATAGCATAATCTAATTGCAGGTTTAAACTTTGCTTTAGGTTTATATTTTCTTTTTTCTTTTCTCTCTCTCTCTCTCTCTCTTTTTTTTTTTTTTTTTTTTTTTGCCATTTTCTGTTGGCTAGAAGCAAGTCAAAGTTTCCCCCCACACTTTAGGGAAAGCATTATATAGGAGCATGATTCACTGAGAGTGGTCTCAGAATTCTGCTAACCACTGCAGGGTAGGAGAAGTTATTTTTAACACTTACCCAAGGGGTGGGGTGGAAGAAAATGTTAAAAACCCAAGTTTGTCTTGCTGAGTGGTTGAGCACATATTCTCAGTAAGCCTCTCACAGTTGACACAGCTGAGATATTGAATGAAGAGTTGTAATTTACAAAATATACAACCATTTTAGAACACAGATTGACATTATTAAATGAAGGCAATTATACACATATTCTAACTCTCTATAATGTCACTTAGACATATATATCCTAGAGACACTTTCCCATTCATTCACCAAGAGACATATACAGAAATGCTTAGAGAAACATTTTCACCATAGCACAGTTCCCCAAAGTGGAAGTAACCCAACTCTATAATCTGTAGAATATATAAATTGTGATTTATTTATGTGATGGAATTTCCACAGTGTACTGAAAGCGAATGGCCAGCTGTGTAGTAGATACTGCAGAGCTCTGCTCCAGTTCCCTCTTCAGGGCCAAGCACAGCCCCCTCGCCACTGGTAATAGAGGTTGCGAAAGGATCGGAGTTGTGTTCTTCGCTGGGAGTGGCAATCTGAGGCAAGGAACTGATTCACCTAAATTATTCCCTCTTCTAAGAGAAAATACTAATGACATAAAAGCACAGCTTATGCTGTGTTACAAAGCTTAGTTGCTTTGCGTCAACGGGGGACATCTCTAAAGAGTAGTCTTTCCCCTGTTGCCTGTAGGATCAGCTGCATGCTCTGATATATCCCAAGTCAGCCTCTCTGCCTGATCTTCCCTTTCCCACTTCCTTACAGATAGGTCTCTCCAGAGCTGAGATGTCAAAAACACTAGCCCACTGGCTACTGGATTTAAATTTATATTTTTATAATTTTTAATTTTATATTTTATTTAATTTTATATTTTTAATTTAAATTAAATTTAATTTTAAAATTAAAAATTTAAATTTAATTTAAATTTATATTTAAATTAATTCAAGTATCCAATAGCTGTATGTGGCTAGTGGCAATGGCCACTATATAAGATAGTATAGACAGAACACATTCACTATTACACAAAGTTCTATTACACAGTCCACTGTTCAGAGAACTCTTATGGAGACATTTTTTTTTTAAGATTTTATTTACTTATTTGACAGAGAGAGATCACAAGTAGGCAGGGAGGCAGGCAGAGAGAGAGGAAGGGAAGTTGGCTCTCCGCTGAGCAGAGAGCTGGATGCGGGGCTCGATCCTAGGACCCTGGGATCATGACCTGACCCGAAGGCAGAGGCTTTAACCCACTGAGCCACCCAGGTGCCCCTGGGGACACTTCTGCATGCAATTCTCCACTTCAGGATCTGTTTCCAGAGGACCCAGCCTAAAACAAACTGTGACCTACAACAGCACATACCAATTTCAAAAACATAATGCTGAGGGAAAAAAATCAAGACACAAAAGAGTATATCCAGCATGGTTCCACTTATATCAATTAAAAAATGAATTAAATTAAATAGTAACTGATTTAAGTAAATATTTTATGTAGTAAAACTATAATGAAAAGCAAAAGGATCATTAGAATAAGCTTCATTAGAGTGGTTATTTCTGAGGAAACAGATGCTGCCTTTTAAATCTGGGTTACAAATACTCAGGTGTTCATTTTAGTATTATTATTTTTAAAATATAAGCATTTACTATTTTTTACTTAGGACATTTTTCAAACTAAGAACTTAAAAAGTAATCTGGGGAGGGGTGCCTGGGTGGCTCAGTGAGTTACATGTCTGCCTTTGGCTCAGGTCATGATCTCTGGTCCTGGAATCCAGTGCTGCCTAGGGGTCCCTGCTCAACTGGGAGTCTATTGTTCCTCTGCCCACCTTTCCCAAGCCCCCCAAATTGTGTTCACTCTCTCTCTCTCTTTCTCTCAAATGAAATTAAAAAATTCTTAACAGTTAAAAAAAAAAAAAAGTAATCTGGGCCCTAAAAAAAGGAGGCTAATATTAATAGACAACCGGTATAAGTAAGATAAACTCCACTAATATGACATATTATCATTATTCAGGAGTCTTTTATTTTGAATAAAGCTGTAGTAAAAATCATAGGTAAACCCTGAGACATCAAGCAAACCTACAATTTAAAAATGTCATATTAAAACTTTCTATAAGGTAGTCTTATCCATAACAGATTAGCTAAGAACTACTGATAAGCCTCAGACCATCCAAAAAGTTTTGAAATGAGTTGGATATGTTTCTGCAACTTGGGAACTTAACAGGATGCCTTGTTGATGACAAGAATGGAGAGTGAGCAGTGTGTGGGTCTCACAGGACCTAAGAAGAACATCTATTCCATATACTTCCTGCAAATGCTTGATCATCACTCCAAATTTAAAAAAATGCTAATGATTAGTGAAAATTTACATTTTAATAAGGATTGATATTTTGCTTTTTAAAGCTACTATCAGTGGGGTTTAATTTTTTTTTTTTTTTTTTTTTTTTTTTTTTTAGATTTCTTATGCTTCTCAGGAGAAATTTAGATTCTTCTACCTTAGCCAGAGATGAAGGTAAAAGACTGACTATAGACCGAAAGCCAGGAAGCTGTAAATAGTCTTTGAAGTCTTGGCTTGTAAACTGAAATCTATAAATAAAAAGATGACAAGATGTCAGTTTAGAGATCAGAATGATCAACTAGAAAATACCCAATTCCTATTTTGTGAAACGTAGGCTGAAAGTCAAGATGCAGGCAGGGGTAATTCGAGGAGAATTAGCACGCAGGTAACTGCAGATGTTGTCAGGATATAATGTAAACTGTCAGACTGCTCCCAGAGTTACAGAGTTGCAAGGAGTCTTAAAGATTTCAAGTGCTATTTTTTTCTCTGAGCTTAATGCAAGTAAGCCAGCTTTATCTATAGGTCTAAATGCCCCTATTTCCTTAAAAGGAATTTATTGATTATATGTCGTGAACTTAATTGCTTGAGGGTAATTCAAATTTCCAAAATTTATGTCAGACTTAGCAAAAACAGACAGTCGCTGGGGTGTTGCTTCTCTAAAGTTGATTATTTCTCAATGTTTATTAGCCATGCTAAATGGGGTCAGTAAAAAGATAGGATATCAGTTGACTTGCATCTCCTACTGTTTTTTTTTTTTTTTCCCCATCTGTGCATGGAAGGAGATAAGCAAAGTTAATGAAAGCACTAAATAAATACTAAGTTTATAGAAATGTCAAGTGTTAGCTTTATAACAGCGCCAGAATACACCAGTAATAATGGCATAGAAAAACTCAACCATGATATTCGGTACAAGCAATGAGTTTGTAAGAAAACAAATGTTGTTTATTATTTCTTATCACCCTTAAAAACACAAGGAGAGTATATAGTCAATGCTGAGGATCTCTGACTAATCAGAGATTCCAATAAAGCCAAAGCTCATTTTTCTTAAAAATAGCAGAAAATGTTAAGTTACATAGCTAGAAGAGAATAGACGTCCTAACATCCTTTTGGTACACCTCTTTATCTCTCCTTTTAGGCATGCAAGTTGATTGATCTGAGGGTCCACCCAGTAGTGGATAAATCAATCAGTGAAATGTTCATAAACAAAAAATAGAAAAGGGAAATCTAAGTATCTTTCAAACTAGGTAACTCGTCTGCAAATAACCAAAAGGATGCTAAACTTTCTTCATATCCTATCTTTAATTTTACAGCTGATGGCACCCATCTAGTATTTCCTTCTGGATTTATCAATTCATTGGGTAAACATAAAATTGGTGGTGCGTTTTTAAAATTATGTGGCTTCTTATTAATTCCTGAATCATTACTTATGAATTTACTGTTGCATAGGGAACAGTGATCCAAATAGTCAATTACCAATTTAATTGTAAAAGTGGCTGTTACGCTGGATTGCAATAAGCAAGTAAAGAAAGGACAGGGGTTCAGAAAAGTCATTATTTCTGTCAAGGGAGGAAAAATCGCCATATTAACCTTGCCCCAAATTATTGCAGTTCTAAACTACCAACATTAAAATGAAATAAAAAGGTGATATCCTACTATTCAGCTGGTAGACACCAATATTCACAATTCAACTTTTCTTTGGTTAACAATCCTTTAACCCACACAGTCTATTTATGCTATTTACTTGCGGATGTAAAAACACAATGGTTTATAACTTTATCACTTGTGATTAGACAAAACTCATTTATTCTTCATTTGTAGCTCTGGTAGGGCCTTACAAGGCCTATCTGAGCAAATCATTATTTCATGAAGGAGATGATTCTAATGGCAAATGGAAGAGAGGATTCGAGTTATGTTTTTGCTTGCTTTTATTTTTTATTTTTTTTTTAAGATTTTATTTATTTATTTGACAGACAGAGACCACAAGCAGATGGAGAGACAGGCAGAGTAAGAGAGAGAGGGAAGCAGGCTCCCTGTTGAGCAGAGAGCCCGATGCGGGACTCGATCCCAGGACCCTGAGATCCTGACCTGAGCCTAAGGCAGCGGCTTAACCCACTGAGCCACCCAGGCGCCCCATGTTTTTGCTTTTTAATCAACAAACTATCGTGAAATAAATCTGCAGCTGTTAAGCACTGTGATGCTATGGTAATTCATTTGTTCTCTGGACTCTCAGTCTTGATACTAATAGAATAATATTAAAAAGTACTGTTTAACAAATGCCCCTGTTCGCCTGCTCTGTTTCAGATTCTAAAACAGGAGTTGTGCAGTCATGATAGGCATTTATTGCAATTGCTTATGTAATTATTGACCTAGATCTATTTTGCATAAGGAAAATCCAGACCATCTTGCTACAAGAATTAGCTATATTGAATGCAAATACCAAGGACACAGCAATCAGTCATTAAAGAATTTTTAAGAAAATAATATGAATCAGTTATTAGCATGATCATATTTTGAGGGCAGGTGCTGGGAGAGGAATTGAGGCTTGGGAAAGTTAAATAACTTGTTTAGGTAACACTGCTTACCCATTGTTCAGATCTAATTTTGTCGGGAGAAATAAATACACAAAGCACCAAGTATCAGTTTACAGAAGAGATTACATTTGATGTGATTATATAAAGAAGATCTGAGAGTGAAGAAGCTACCAAGGGACAGGGGCAGGGTAAAAGCCAACATATCTTGATTCCCACAACAGCAGAAAGGGCATTTCTCAGACCTGTGAATAATCTATTTTACAGATGATACCGTTCTTGAATAATGAGTTTCAAGTAATCAAAGTTTCAAGTTAATGGTGCCCCAGTGCCATCTGTGACTTAATGGGGTTTTGACAATATAAGACAATATGTCCATGGTAAGAAACTCTTGTTAATAGTCATTGAAATGCATGTTTAGTACTAAGGTGAGACAAGCCTTAAGTGTAAACTTAAAAGTTGGCCCTACATTTGCACAATCCAGGGGATCTTAGCCTAGTGAACCCCAGCCTTGACCCAAATGAAGTGTTGTGAACAGTGTGAATATCAATGGTTGCTCTAAGTTCCAGAGCTGTGTTTTGCAATGTGAAAGCCACACCAAATGAGGCTATTTCAATTTAAATAAAATTAAAATTTGGTTCCTCAATTGCTCTAGCCAAAATAGCTATAATTTGTTCAATCATTCGCATTTTCTCTCTGCAAACTTTTAAATATTTATTTTGAATTCATTCATTCTACCAATATTTATTGAGCCCATAACAACTATGAGGCACTGTGTATAGGCAGGGGAAGGGGAAGAAAGGAATTCTCAGAGATGAATCAGATGCAAATCCTTCCTTCAAATGGCCTATGGTATAATAGGTGAGCTAAAATTTGCAAAAAAAAAAAAAAAGAAAAGAAAAGAAAACAATCATAGGAAGTGGAACAAATTCTCAAATAGGAATTTAGACTGAGGTGAAATTACTTACTGTGGGACCTATCAGAAATCTTTATAGAAAAGGTAGCATTTAAAATGAGAATATAGGGATAGGTAAAACTAGTGTGCATATGTGTGTGTGTGTGTGTATACATGTATACATATATGGCACAGCAGGATAGCTCTATCTTCAAAAGCTGAGAAAAGAAAATGTGACCATATATACCAGGATCTGTTTGGTTTGTTTTGAATGTAAGGTGTTACAGAGTTGGTATTCTCTGTGTTTACTGGTAACTCTAAAAAATAATTTAAATAGTCACTATCAATAGCTTTAAATGAATGAGTAATTTTTATGTTATTAATAGCTGATCTCATGCATCATTAAATTTCATGAACTGTAAGGTCATTTTTAGCTCCTGAATTTCATTCCCATGAAAAAATAGCAGTGCTGGAGTGAAGTGATTCTTGATCTATGTGGGTCCTACAGAATAGCATCCTGCTCTGTTTTATGGTGACTTCAGTGCCTTATAGACCTTGGATAACTAAGTGTATTATACACATACAATAGAGGGCTGTCCAAACATGCCTTAAAGACAGGGTAGCCATTTTTCAGAAAAATGAAGATAAATATCTTCTATGGATTTTCTGTAAAATACTTGTGAGTGCTCAGGCACAAAGTCACAATAAAACACCATCTGTTTTCAGGACGATGTTTAACAGAGATATCACAGAGAGACTTCCTCTTCTTATCAATGTGTCTAACTTCTTTCTTCCAGCTAACTGGGAATAGAATTACTGCCAGTATCCTGGATCAAACAGTTCATCATTTTCAAACCAATTACCAGATAATATTTATCATTCTAGCCAATACAAACCGTGTGAAACCAAGATATCAAAAAGAATAATAAAATACTACAGGTACCAGGTAGAGCTCTGTGTGTGTGTGTGTGTGCGCGCGCGCGCACGTGCACATAAGTAAATTATAATGAAATGTTTTCAGACAAGAGTGCTTTATATTCTAGGGATCTAACTTTGGACTGGGGAATAAATCTCAGGGAAAATACAAAGCTGGATTAAAATCCACATCTGTAAAGCCATAAGGGAAATCTGGAAGGGCTAAACATAAGTACCCTAAGCTTCCAGCTTCTTTATAACATTTTGCCATGTTACAGAATAAATCTGTTGAATAGTAGGTAGAAAATGCATCAACACAGTTATATGTAGATGAAACATTAGTAATTCATTCTCAATAATAGGGTAAATCATACTTAAAAGATGCTTTAAAATAAAAACAGGGTCTTTCGCATGAAAAAAATGTTCAACATCACTAGCCATCAGGGAAATACAAATCAAAACCACAATGAGATACCACCTTGCAACAGTTAGAATGGCAAAAATTAACAAAACAGGAAACAACAAATGTTGGCAAGGATGTAGAGAAAGGGGAACCCTCTTACACTGTTGGTGGGAATGCAAGCCGGTACAGCCAGTCTGGAAAATGGCATGGAGGTTTCTCAAGATGTTAAAAACAGAGCTACCTCATGACCCAGCAATTGCACTTCTAGGATTCTACCTCAAAGATACAGTTGTAGTGAAAAGAAGGGGCACATGCAGCCCGGTGTTCATAGCAGCAATGTCCTCAATACCCAAACCGTGGAAGGAGCTGATATATCCTTCAACAGATGAATGGATAGACAAAATGTGGTACATATATACAATGGAATATCACTCAGCTATCAGAAAGGATGAATACCTGCTATTTGCATCAACATGGACAGAACCGGAGGGGATTATGGTAAGTGAATTACATCAAGCAGAGAAAGACAATTATCATAGAGTTTCACTCATATGTGGAACACAAGCAGTAGCACAGAGGACCATAGGGGAAGGGAGGGAAATCTGAAAGGGGAGAAATCAGAGAGGAAGATGAACCATGAGACACTATGGACCCTGGGAAACAAATTGAGGAAGAAGGGAGTGGGGGGAGGGGGTAACAGGGTGATGGGTACTAAGGAAGGCACATGTTGTGTTGAGTACTGGGTGTTATATGCAACTAAAGAATCACTGAAAGCTATACCAAACACTAATGATGTCCTATACAGTGGCTAACTGAACACAATAAAAATAAACAAAATAAAAATAAGGTATTTGTGTCTGAGGGAGAAATGTTTGATGTTAGAGGAAGCCATTGATAAAAATAGGAAATAAAATAATGTACATAGGCAATGTCTTAACTGCTTTTCTTCTATGGCACAACTAATCAAATCCTCCTAGGACACTTTTACCTAGGTTTCAAAGATCAGAAAAGTTCACATAATCCTAGATGTCTTCAAAATGCAGAACTAAAACTGGTACATTTTTAAAATAATAATCTATGATATTTTTACACCTGAATAAGAGGAGTAGTCCAAGTCCTAAGCATTCAGAAAACATGCTGTAACAGAAGTTCTGGAGACTATTTCACAGTGTTCGCAATGATGGGGCAGCTTCTGGAGTCAAACGTGAGCAATGGGACAGATGGGAGCCTAAGAAATCACAGGAGGACTGACCACAGAGACTCTCTTCAGTCCTAAAGCCTGAGTCTCCCAGCACTCATAGCTGATACATGTAGAACTGTAAATCACTGTGGACCCCTATGTTATCCCAAAGACCTACGTAATGCAAAGGGAATCTTACAAATGTAAGAAACAAATTTTGGGAAGATAGAAATGAAAAAACTACTTCCATGCAGGGCCCATGAGCAGTGCCCAGAGAAGTGCCCTTCCCCCAAGGTTATTATGAAACCGAAGCAGAGACTTCTGGTGGTCACAGTGAGCTTAACCTCTGGAGGTGAACCACCCAGAAGGGGAAGAAGGGTGCAGAGGGAAGGAGTTCCGTGAGGTTGCTGCATTCAGTGAGGTCAGGAACAGAGCAGGGGGCAGGGAAGGACTGGGAGGGTCCTGAAAACAGCCTAGGGCTGCTGGCTGGTTCTGCAGCTCCAACAGCAAACTGTTTAACTCTCTGGATGGGATTTCCTCTGCTGGACGACAAAGAAATGCCTGTGGAATTTCTGAGGAAGGGGCTGCCCCGTGTCATTAGCTAGATTCTTGGCAATTCAATCACAGCTACTGCTCCAGACGTGGCGCTCATGTCAGCAATAAGCAAGAGCAGGTGGAAAGGTCCTAGTCTGCACAGCGGTTAGGACCTCATCTGATGGTTCTTAAGTCCATCCCAAAGCGGTTCTAGTACGCTACTCTTACAATTATTTATGGCTTCTTAGTGCACACAACTACTGACCAGTGAGAATCAATCACTAGATAAGTGTGTTACCAGCACTTTCTAGACACAAATTACATTAAATAAGGTCCATTAAGTCATTTAATGAGGAACACACAAAGTACAATCAGTACCGCATTACATTTCTAATGCCTTGAGGTGAGTTGGATCTGGGACTTCTGGTTTCCATAAAAATTTTGACTTTGTAATTTAGATTCGTGTCAGTTTGTTCCCATAAAAGAAGATACTAAATGCAATTGATACTGTCCCTCACGAAAGGTACAAACTGTAATCAGCTCCATCGGATTACAAAGGCACCTGCCACTCAGGAGATGAGAGGAACTGAATCTGAAGGGGAACCCAATGGCATTGAACCACAGCAGGCTCCCTGTGCTTGAGTGACACCAACACTGAGTTGGACCCACTCAAATACCAGGAGCACAGGGCTCTCATGGAAGCTGATGCCTTTCCCTCTCACAGAGTCTCTGAGTATAATTACTTACAAACAAAAGATGATTTTTATCTCAAAAACTGAACTGTTTTCATGCAACTTAATTTTTATTTTCTTATTATTTCAGGTCTATTTTCTGTCTTAACACTAGAGAAGCCACCTAATTCACTTGGGTCCAGCTGTATCAAATGGGTAATGTCAGGGTTTATAATCTTTAAATATCAAGATACATGTATTTCATTTTCTCCCATGGATCCTATCACTTCTTCTTTCACACTACATCAGTTAAGCAAAAAGGTTTTCTCTTGTTTTTGTTCTCTCCAGTGATATGCAAAGATCAAGCTGGAGTTTCTAATCAACATTTAGGGACCAGAGCACCTACACCAAGTTGACCTCACTACAGCCAAAATGGAAGAAGCATAAATTTTTAATTTGCCTTTACACAAATATATGATTCCTGCCAGGCTTCTTCACACACTGAAAATGTGCATTGATGAGGGAGCAGGAGGCTGGCTGAGGACAAAGCAAAAGCTGGCGCCTTGCACCCCCTCTTCACCCGCTCCCCTCCATATGTGTAGTATTCCTCAGGCAGCCCTGACGGCCATAAAATGATAAATAGTTAACTTGCAGGGATCGCAATCCTGCAGAACAGGAATCTCCCTTGCTCTACAGATGTCCTAGAGACCTAAATAGGGAGGTTACCTTATCAATAGCACAAATTTCCAGAGGCAAATAACTCTTGGTTCCTGAAGCCCTAATGTCCCCCTCCCACCATAAACTGGAGGAGACTGGAGTAGAAAGGAATGTAAATGATAGCCGGATCATAACACCCCACCAAGAATCTCCCAACTATCTTGATGTAGTGCCTGACCTAAAGAGGACATTGATCAGGCCATAAGGGCAAGGCCTCCCCCCAGCACCTTGTAGGCCCTCCCTAACATGTGAGAACTCTCTTGAAACCTCCCATTCCTTCACCACCTCCCCCCCAACCGTGGGGTATATAACATGCCCACCCTCACAACCCGGGGCAGAAGCTCTTCCTGCCCACGGGTCCTGTCTCCATGCTTTAATAAACCGCCATTTTGCACCAACGACGTCTTAAGAATTCTTTCTTTAGTCATCGGCTCCGAGCCTCCTCACCCCACCGAACCTGACTTAGGTTCTAGGACTTCATCAGCATAACTTCCCTTTACCTTTTATAACCCCCTACAATTATCTGGAATCTTCAAATCGGAAGTCCTTATCTAGAAGATAAGACTTTAATCTTCCCATAGGTATTCTTAATCGATATACACTGAAGACTTAGGGTGCATTTTTGAAAATAAATTATATTAGCAACAACAAGTCAGGTTCTATTAGGAAATTAACTCAGCTAGATCACCCAAATAGCCTATTAGCAGCTCTACTTGCTTCCAGGCCCACCCCTCCAATTAATTCCCTATTCTGCAGCCAGATCCATCTTTAGAAAACACAAGTCTGATTGTGCCATGTTTCTACTTAATATTCGCAGAAGCACTACATTTCCAAATTCCTTAACTTAGCTTACAAAGCATCTGCTTTTCTCTTCAGTCTTAGCTGATTTCACCAGTCCTGCTTTCACTATTATTAGTACTAAAAGATTTATGATGAAGCCTCATGACCAGCTTAGCACTGAGGCTGGTAGCAGTTGCTCCAGCCTTCAGTTCTGGGAGGGATCGAACCCTCATAAGCCTCTGAGGTTTTGCATAGGTGGGGCCCTCCTTCATTTTATAATGATCTCTCTTGCCTTTGTCCCTCACCATACCCCAGCCTTCTTTTTCTAATACACTCTGTTTGACTTTTACTTAATCTTTATAGTCCTTCTTACTCTTTATGCGTATTCTTTGAAGTCACTTCTTCATAAAAGCCTCCCTTGATCCCTTCTTACTCCCCACAGAGTACTATTGAGCCTCCTTTGTGTTCACAAAATGCCCCATCTTTTTCTTCCTCTGAGTACTTTCCACACCATCTCTTTTTTTTTTTAAAGATTTTATTTATTCATTTGACAGACAGAGATCACAAGTAGGCAGAGAAGCAGGCAGAGAGAGAGGGGGAAGCAGGCTCCCTGCTGAGCAGAGAGCCCAATGGGGGGCTATATCCCAGGATCCTGGGATCATGACCTGAGCTGAAGGCAGAGGCTTTAACCCACTGAGTCACCCAGGTGCCCCCACACTGTATCTTAATTACACTTTACTTCAAGTTTTGAATTAGAGCAGTGATTCTCAAACCCGGGTATCTAACAGAATCACCTGCAGATTAAACTGCAGATTGCTATACCTCACCCCCTGAGTTTTTTTGGTTCAGTAGCTCCTTTGTGTGGGTGGGTAGGGGAGGGCTCCAATGTGCATTTCTACATGCCCGGGTAATGTTGATGTTACAGGAATATGACTATACTTTGTTAACTATACTGTAGAAAATAAACTTTGAGGGGCGCCTGGGTGGCTCCATAGGTTAAGTGACTTGATTTCAGCTCAGGTCATAATCTCAGGGTTGTGAGATCAAGCCCCATGTCTTAAGATTCTCTCTCTCTTTCCCTCTATATCTCTAACCCTACTTGAGGCTCACTTTCTCTACTCTCTCAAATCAAGAAAGAAAGAAAGAAACTTTGAAAGCAAGGCTTTGAGTTCTTTATCTTGGCATACCTAGTGTCTGTTCTAATGCCTTATACCCAAGTTTTTATTGCATGGATTGGAAACTTTAGAGGGTTCAAATCACCTTACATATAGAGATAATGGTAAAATATTTACCTTTGGGGCTTCCCCAGCTTAACATTCACCAGATTTCCTAGTATTTCAACATTTGCCGCTATGTTTTCACATGGTCAAATTTTCAACATCTAAATTAATTATGAGAATAACCTAGAATGCATATTGATTAAACACAGAATCCCTCGATTTTTTAATTAAAAGAGGTATCTTTGAGCAAAACCATAATTAGCACAGCCAATCCTACATTGCTTTTGATAATAGCTGAGAAAAAACTCAAATTATTTTTAAAAAGACAGAATGTGTGTGTGTGTGTGTGTGTGTGTCTGTGTGTTTAAGCAAGGGCTATTCTAAGAACAAGTGTATTTTATATGGAAAACCACAGAATAGTTTACTGAAGAGATGAAAGGATTTGTTTGTGTTTGTTTGTATTCCTCCCCCTAAGGCCTCCTACCCAGATTTCTGTTACTCCCTAAGTCATTTTCTTCCAAAAAGTTTACTCTGCAGGGACGCCTGGGTGGCTCAGTCCATTAAGCATCTGCCCTTGGCTCAGGTCATAATCCCAGGGTCCTGGGGTTGAGCCTTCTGGGGTTCCCTGCTCAGGAAGGAGTCTGCTTCTGCCACTCCCCCCTCCTCCTCTCTCAGTGCCTCTCCCTGCCCCTCCCCTGGCTCATGCTCTCTCCTGCTCTCTCTAGATAAATAAATAAGACCTTTAAAAAAAAGTTACATCTGCTAACTTATCTATTTTTTTTTAAGATTTTACTTATTCATTTGACAGACAGAGATCACAAGCAGGCAGAGAGGCAGGCAGAGAGAGAGGGAGAAGCAGGCTCCCTGCTGAGCAGAGAGGGCTTGATCCCAGGACCCTGAGACCATGACCTGAGCCAAAGGCAGAGGCTTTAACCCCCTGAGCCACCCAGGTGCCCCATAACTTATCTATTTTTAACATAACTTTGGAGGCTTCAAATGTTTTAAAACCATAGGAACTTGAGGAATCCTCTTTTAATTTCTGCTTTGTCTTTTGAAATATTTAGTAATGTTAAAAAAGCTATGAAGAATTATGTAATAATTAAAAATTAGTAAATATTAGGGTTTTTTTTTTTTCTTTTAGAACATCATAATGAGGTTAGCATGGAATTGAAAATAATTTTATTCCTAAAGCTGAATTTAAAAACTTTTTTCACATTTACTAAGTGTAAGGACCTATTTAGAAACTGTCCCTGCTACCTTTCCCCCAGGGGATTTGCTTGGAATCAAGTCCTGGAAACCAGCTTCAGATAACAAAGCCCAGATACAAAGGTGGGTCAGGCCAGGTGGAGACATCCGATCAGTGGGGGGGTTGCATACTATCTCCCTGGTTACCAAGGAGTAAGGGCCCCACCCTTTGGGAGCCTTTTGGGTGCCAATCCCAATCAAGGTGTAATAGGCTGGTTCAAATGTCTACTAGGGTAAATTATAACTCAATTGGTCACCTAGCATCACTGTGGAGTTTCCTGTGTATGTTACAATCTCATAGGCCACCTATGCGTGGCCAGGCCCAACGGCATGGCCTTTGCCCTTAAAAGCTAGTCTATGAAACAGAGAAGTGTCACCCTCTCTTGTAAGAGGTGCGGCCCCAAACGTTCGGTTAGATTCTTGATGCTTGGCATGATATAAGGCTTTGCTTGGCCTTCGCTTTATACCAGTCTCACTCCTTTAACCATGGACCCATTATTGGGGCATAACATGGGGGCTCGTCTGGGATTAAATGACGAGAACTGAGCCAGCATCAGAATTTCTGGGAAAAGTCTTGAGGTAAGATCTCACAGATTTTACTCTGTGGGATCTGCCGATCTCCAGGTGCTCTGTGAGATTGATCAGTCTGTCTGGGTGGAGCTCCGGGTATAGCCCACCAGGGTGAAGCCGGACGTGGCCATGCTCCCCAGGGCTGGAGAGGATGCGGGGATGCCCCTTCCCTTCACTGGTAAATCGCCAGGGGGTTCGAGTCCCCATAGGCAGTCACCTAGGCAGTTAGGGGGTTTGAGTCCCCCAAGGCAGCCAGGGAGTTCGAGTCCTCCTGGATGTCCAGAAGATCAAAAAGTCCCCACCAGTGGCAGGTTCCGGGTAAGAACTGCTGGGCCTGCGGCTGTCTTGGTCTTGTCTTTTTGTAGTCTGCTGTGCTGTTTGTTGTGTTTGAAGGAATGGGGCAAACAGCGAGTAAGGGTACTCTGACTCTTAATGGCTATAACTGGAGCCAACTGTGGGTAGTCTAACTCGAGACAGAGACTTTAAGGAATATTCTCAAGCAGCTGCCAAAACAACTTTTGTTTCGGGGACATTCCTTGCCCTCTCTGGCCCGATGGAGACTGCCTAGCCCCTCCCCCTTGGTGGAGGGAAAGCATGGTGTGTGCTCCTCTCTTGGAGTTGATGAGCCCTAGAAATGGGAACCCTTTCTCTGCCTTCTGGTGGCACTTTGTTCTGTTCTTCACTGTTGGGAAACAAGAAGAGCACCCCCTGGACCAAACACCCCCCACTCCTGATCTTCCCACCCAGGTCTCAGGTAAACATTTGAAGTGGAGTGGGCCCAGGTGGAACGTAAATCAGTATTTGAACTAAGTTAAGTTTGTTGGGTTAATTAGGATGAACATGTCTTTTGAGTTAACAGTAGTAAATGTGAAACTTCAAAGTTTTTACTTAAAGTCAAGTAAGCTCGTGTTATTTATGAAAAGCTGTTGAAATCTGTTAGCAAAGAGATGACTAAACTGATGGTTAATTGTCCATCTCAAAGTTTTATTGGGTAATTGGGTACCAAAGTCTTTGGTAACCTGAAACTTTAAACCAAATGGGATAAAACGCTAGAGCACTGGTTGCTGGAACTGGGTTTGTGCTTTTGAAATCTGTTGGTAAACATGTTTTGCACTTAACTGATTGATAAATTTGCCATCTAAAGAATTCTGTCATAACAGTGCACAATTGGTTTATATTTAATCTTCAGTAGAGGTTAAGGTATTTCTAAGAGTACAAAATTCTGCTAAGTGTAATTAAGACTGATGGAAATAAGGGAAATAACTCTGTAGAAAAGTAGGAAATATGTAAAAAGGAGAGAAAAATACCGGATACCTGATCCTGTTTGAATAAGAAAGAAAAACGGGCCTGGGGCCACTGTCTGAGCTAGATCCATTCCTAAAGAACGGAAGGGGAGACCCCATGGGGGGGAAGTGTCCAACCTGTTTAAATCTGAAGAGTGCCTGACCGTGTGAATGTGTCTGTATGGTTTCACGGCTTCGGCTATGGAGTCTGAGTGGGCTGCACCCTGAGTCTCGCGGGGCGTCATATGGCATAACGGTCATGTACTCCATGGAGTAGCCTGATCCAGGGTTGAGACAGACAGACCTTAGCTAAGATGCTTCTAAGTTCCCCACGAGGGATGCGAGCAGGACAGCATCTGAAAGATCCCCGTCCTTTTGTCTGCGACATCGTTCATGATGGGAGGGAAACCCAGAAAACTCATATCTTAAGACTGCATGCTTAAAAATTAAAAAAAAAAAAAAGGAAAGACACTGGTATAGAAAGGCTGGTTTTCTCTCTGTTTAAAAGGGCAAAGTTTTCTTCGGTTAATTGAAATGTAAATGATTTTCTCTTTGCCTGCCCAGAGTTGTAAATGAGATCTCTTTGGCTCATAAGGCTTCCTTGATATGCTAAGTTACCCACAGAGTACTGCTAAACCAATGATAAACCTTGGGTTACATTTTGTAGCTACTCTAGAGGTTCAATACAGTTCCTAGAGTTTAATGTTTTGATACGAGTCATCACTTGATTTTTAACCATATCTATTCTGAATTTTTGTCATTTGTAATTGTTTTAATTCTCTTGTAAGATGAATTCTGCTTTAAAGGAAATTCATATGGGAAGATTTTGATACGTTAAAATCCTGGGAACTGAAATGGGTAAAGATTTACAGAAGTAAGGGCTACATTCAGACTAAACCAGAATGAGTAACATGGAACTAGATGAACTGAAAGATTATAATGTTGTGTCTCTTAATGTTTTAAGCATTACTGTTTCTGTAATGTTTGCTCCCCTAGACTAGGGAAACTTTTTCTTAAGTTACCTGTAACTTATAGAGATGTAAAGGTGTTCATTTGTAAACAATCAAGGCATTCAACTTTTCTCTCTATCTGAACCCTCTGAAACCAAAAGGGCTCAATAAGTTCTTCCTTGGCAATCAGTCATTTGCATAAGTTCAATAAGAATCTGTTCTCCTTGTAACAGGACAGCATTGGACACTGGTTATTTTACCAAGGCTTTGACTGGAATATCATATTTGAAAAGACTCAGATACGACCAGAAAGCTTAAAGGAACTAAGGATGACTTTACAAAATCTGGAGCCGTAAAGCCCTTTGGAACTGTTGGCCTGATACCTTGCTTACAGAGTTCCCAGCAGCCTCACCAGGTGAGTAAAGAATGTCACTCCCTGGTAGGAGCAGGGGCCTCAAGATACTTTCAGTACCTCAGGGGGAGGAATTTGCCCAAGTCAACAGGTATTGCAGGCATGTCTGATGGCAAGTAAGTGGCTTAGCTTCTGGCCCGGAGAGGCTACTAAAAGTTCAACCTAGAGTCTCCTTATAAAAAGTTTCAGCAAAGCAGATTCTAAAAGATCTATATGATCACTCACTGTTCTTGCTGAGCTTATGTAAATAATTAGGCCAAGTTTGTTAAAACTGGACTTGTTTTTCAAACGAGTTAGTCCCAATTTGGCTATCTCTGGAAATGAGGGTTATTTTAGAGAGAAAAATTATGTTTTAATGACATGGCTTTATGGGTGTTAAATTCTAGATTAGATTGTTATTAAATGTTTGTTTACCTAAGCTAGACAACATAAGGTAAACTTCAGAGAAGTTGCACGATAACTCATGTAAACGATCTTGCTTTTGCCAGTCAGTCAGCCCCAGACATTAGGAGGAACCTTCAGAAAATTGAGGAATTTGAAAGGAAAAATCTGAGTTAGTGGGAATAGTAGAAATAGCCTCTGAGGACTATGGGTCTTGCTTGCAGGGGAAGAGAGCTCTCTTACAGACTCTGCAGGGAAAAACGTATCAGGTGTCAGCAATGAAAACACAACTTTGTAAGAGCCACGCCACTTACTTAGGCTTTGGTCTCCATGAGGGAGTTTCTTGGGACATTGGGCTACTGCAGGCTGTGGATACCGCGGTTCACAGAGATGGCGCGACCCCTCTACAAACTAAGGGAGGACTCACTATGACAGAGTGGACAGCTGAGGCAGAAGGAGCATTTCGGGAATTACAAACAGCCTTACTGAGTGCCCCAGCACTGGCCATCCCAGATGTTACCAAGCCCTTCCACTTGTATATGGATGGAAAGGCAGGGGTGACTGAAGGAGTTTTGACTCAGACTCTGGAGCCTTGGCAAAGGCCAACAGCCTATCTTAGCAAGAAACTAGATCCAGTAGTGGCTGGGTTCCCCCTTGCCTCCGCATAATTGCTGCCACAGCCTTCCTGGTCAAGAATGCAAGTATATTTACAGAAGTGGACTAAATTAGACTATAAAGGAGATTGGGCTAAGACGAGAAGAAAATTAGTAAACCAAATACATCACGGCAATCATTTGGGGACACGCAAGTTTAAGAGCTTACGGGCAAGCAGTTTCAGGTTTCTAAATTATGGCATATGGCTCAAAATATGGTTGATAGATGTGTTCAAAGTCAGGCAGTAATTAGGAAAGAACTAGAATGGGAAGAGGGAAACGAGAAAGAGGTTGCTATAGCAGAAATGACTGCTCAGTCTGTACTCCAGTCACTGCAGGCATTACAGTCTGTCTTAAAAGAGCCCATAAGGTATCCGGACTGCCCACGCTGGGACAGAATCGGAGGTGGAGCCACATCCTCGCCAACCCAGGGACTTAGTTTGGATGCGCTGCTGGAGCCTCGCTGGAAGGGACTTTTTTCTGTCATCCTGACCACCCCATGGCAATAAAAGTAGAATGCATCAGGGCCTGGATTCATGCAGGTCACATCAAACCAGCCGAGGACAAGAACACCCCCCAGAGGTGGATGCCGCTGCCAATGGACCCTGCCAATCCTGGACTAAAACTAAGACTCAAAAAACAATGAGTTCATTAAATTCATTGTTTGCCCTGTTGTTAAGATATAGGCGGGAGGTATAAGCAATTGCGAATAAAAAAGGGGGGCCTTAACTTACTGCTTCTGATAAAAGGAGGAGGGGGGCTCTGCATAACCTTAGGAGAGAAATACTGTTGCTGGGTAAATCACACTGGAGTCATTAAAACAGTCTAGCAGCCGTTAAAAGGAGGGTATAGAACTGGCTCAAATGTCAAAGATTTGACTAGTCTCCAAAGAAAAGGGGGGAATGTAAGGACCTATTTAGAAACTGTCCCTGCTCCCCTTCCCCCAGGGGATTTACTTGGAGACAAGTCCCGGAAACCAGCTTCCGGTAACAAAGCCCAGATACAAAGGTGGGTCAGGCCAGGTGAAGATATCCCATCAGTGGGGGGGAGAGGGGGGATGCCTACTGTCTCCCTGGTTACCAAGGAGTATGGGCCCTGCCCTTTGGGCGCCAATCCCAATCAAGGTGTAATAGGCTGGTTCAAATGTCTACTAGGGTAAATTGTAACTCAATTGGTCACCTGGCATCACTGTGGAGTTTCCTGTGTGTGTTACAATCTCATAGGCCACCTGTGCATGGCCAGGCCCAACCGCATGGCCTTTGCCCTTAAAAGTTAGTCGAAACAGAGAAGGGTCATCCTCTCTTGTAAGAGGTGCGTCCCCGAATGTTCGGTTAGATTCTTGATGCTTGGCGCGAAATAAAGCTTTGCTTGATTTTTCGCTTTATATCAGTCTTACTTCTTTAATCATGGACCCATTAGTGGGGCATAACACTATTCACAAAAACAATTTACAGAGAGACCTGTTAGATACTAAGAGAAAACAAGTTTTTTGTTTTTTGGTTTTTTTTTAATAGTACTCCAGGCTGTATTTTAGAAAGAAATGGAATACACAGCAAAACATTATTGATTTGATTCTTGTTATAATTTATACTTAACTTTTATTTCCAAGTTGGGGTAAAAACATTACTTTAAAACAATGCTTTTGGGTGCCTGGGTGGCTCAGTGGGTTAAAGCCTCTGCCTTTGGCTCAGGTCAAGATCCAAGGTCCTGGGATTGAGCCCTGTATCAGGCTCCCTGCTCAGCAGGAAGCCTGCTTCCCACTCTCTCTCTCTCTGCCTGCCTCTTTGCCTACTTGTGATCTCTGTCAAATAAATAAAAACTTAAAAAAAATGCTTTCATAACACCTAACATCAAAACAAATTCCAGTGAGACACAAGTTTAAGCATGAAGAAATTATAAAAGTGCTAGATAAAAACACAGGCTTAGATTTTTAAAGTAACCTGAGAAGGTATTTCTCAATATGTTATAAATATGATACAAACAGAAACAATTGACAATGTAATTTTTAAAAAAATTCACCCAGAAGAAAACAGCTATAAACAAAACCAAAAACAAAATAATAGGACAAAAATTATGTTTGCAACCTTTATGAGGACAAAGATCCAATTTCCCTAAGATAGAATAGATATCTTATAGATCAAAATTCCACAACCCAATAAAAGAAACGAGTAAAGCTTTGATCAGGAAGTGAATTCATTTTTTTAACATATGAAAAGTGTTTAAACTCATCATTAATAAGAGAAATTTAAATGGAAACCCTTTAGTAATAATTTTTTGTTATTTATCAAATCAGGAAATAAAAGGAAAAAAACAACTTTATTAGGACAGTGTATTATTGAGATGTGGGGGAAAGGTACTTTTATATATTGCTAGAGAAAGTAGAAGTTAATAAAACCTCTTTGGAGGATAATCTTCCAGTATCTACTAAAATTATAAATCTGTATGTCTCTTGTTCTGTCAATTACACCTCTTGAACTTTTATCCAACAGATATACTTTCACAAATGACAAAATGATATGTATAAGCTTCTTTTCTAGGATTGTTTGTAATAATATAACATTAGAAAAAACCCAAAACTTTCATCACTGGGGCAGATTAAATAAATTATGAAATACCCATTCAACGGAACTCTGGGAAAACATAAAAAAATGTATTCTATGCATTGCTATAAAGCCATCTCAAAGATAACACTGTTCAGTAAAAGTACAGAATAGTACAGCATGCTAGTATATGTGTAAAAAAGTGGATGATGCATATATATGTGTATGTGTGTACCTGTATATATACATGGATAATGATATGTCTGTCAAGTATATATGTTTGTATATGAATATAGTATCCTTGAAAGGATAAATAACAAAGTGATGATATCGTTTACTTCTAGGGAGGTGAAATGGGGAACTGAGTACTTGGGACAGGGTGAGAAAGAGTGTTTTTCTATATACTTTTTAAAAAATACCTTTTCAATTATGTAGCCAATGAATTTATTATTGCTAAATAAAAATAAATACAATTTAGATGAGAAGCAAAAAGAAATCAGAAATCAACATCAATTCAGAGATAATCAAACATGATTCTTTGATTGCATGATGATGAAAATAATTTTGTAAAGATGTATTTATTTTTAGAGAGAGAAAGGTGGGGAGGAGAGGCAGAGGAAGGGGGAGAGAGAGAATCTCAATCAGCCTCCATGTTGAGGGCAGAGCCCCACCCAAGTCTCTATCCCAGGAACCTGAGATCATCAACTGAGCCAAAACCAAGAGTATGTTGCTCAACCAACTGAGCCACCCAGGTGCCCCTAAAATAATTTCAATTTTTGCCTCCCTTTGATAGCTGAATAACAATTCTCATATTTTTTTTTTATTCTGAGTTACAACTTATACAGAAAATTTGGTTACTGATCTTTTAGTTGTTCTCCCTGAACAACAGCAGAGCTGGGATTTTCCTTGAGTTGAGAATGCTTCTTTGACTTGTATAACTTTGATTCTATAACCAGCTCTGAGAGAAACCTGTATCAGCAGCTTTGACACCAAAAGAAGGAAAGGATAGTGAAATACATTTCCAGCAGTAGAAATTTTGATGGGGTTTCAATGCCAAATTTAACTACAGAGCATATTCCAGTGTTTCCAAATACCTGGAAGGTGCTCTGTGAACAGTAGAAGAGAAACAGTATAGACATATCAGAGTTAGCCTAATGGTTTAAAAAAACTGTATATTTGTGTATTACAATCTCTTCTTACCTTATTGGGCTAATGGTCACACTTACTTTAAGAAGCACTAAATGAAAATAATATGTTTTAGTGCATGGTCCTATAGCACAAACTCCTATCCATCAGTGAATTTAGCACAAGACAAGCCAAATGTTAAAGAAAAGGATGTTCTGAATATAAGTAAGTTGATTCACAAATATGAACTAATTTAATTTGCACAGCAATTCTATTAGGTAATTCTTCTTATTCCCTTTTACCAAATTGAAGCTTAGGAAAACAATTTACCCAAGACTCAACATCTTTCTAGTTGACTGGTGGTGCTGATGGGTTGGACTGGGGCTGGTCTATTTAAATCCAAGTGTGTCTGACTTCAAAACTTAATCTTTTCTTAAGACATGTCCACTGCTTACCAAAATGGAACATATTTTTTGTTGGTATGAAGCAGGCAGGACTACTTATTCTTCTTTAGAACTTGTGAGGGCAGTTTCCAAAAATGAAAAAAGAAAAAAAAGGATCTAGCTCCTTCACCTGGCCCAGATTCCACCTGTTTTCCAATAGGTTGATGTCCCCCCAGGAGTTTTAGGAGACTGCCTTGTGGTTGAAGCACTGGAGAATAAGAACAAGAAATAAGAAAATGGAGAATAATAATAAGAACAGAGGACAGAGCCCTAGAAACTCCAACATTGAAAGGTCTGGTAGGGGAGAAGTGTTGACAAAGAAGTCCAAAAGGGAGCAGCCAGCAAAGTTGGAGAACATCAAATAAAGATGGCAAATACTTGTAGAATAAAATTGTTTCAGTAAAGACAAAGTGGTCAACAGTTACATAAGCTACTGAGAGGTTGAGTAAAATGAGGCAAGAGAACAGATAATTTGTTTAGGCAAAATCTAAGTAACTCATGATCTAGTTAAGATAGTTACATAAAGGTGGGTAACTGAAGCACAACTGAGGTATATTTATTTTACCTCTTTTGCTGAGATAATTACACAGTAATTACCAGTGGATTGCCTATTGTGTTTGAATGTTATACCACATATGAAGAACTCATTGGTGAGCAAGAGAGACAAAATTTCTACTCTAATGGGCTTACAATTTGTTCCACTATATTGTCTCCTCTATGATCTTAATTGTTTTTATTATTTTACTAGTGATTCAGTAATATCACTAATACATACTTAATCTTCTCTAAAATATGAATATTAAGACTTCTATAAATTCTGGGAAGCTGGGAAAGAGGAAGCTAAGCCATGAAATAAAATATAGACTATAAGGCAAGTATGGCCCTTAAGCAGATTTCTTACATACCTTATTGCTCTCTCACATTTTACCTTGATATTTCCCAAAAAGGAAAAACAAACAAACAAACAAAAAAGATTAGAAAAACAGGAGGGACTCAGGGAAGATGGCAGAGTAGGAGCATCCTAAGCTCACTCTGACCCAAACACACCAAGGTAACAGCTACATTGATGTTACTAACTCTAAAAATGACCTAAAGGCAGGGAGAATGGATGTTCTACACCTTGTAATAGCAAAAGAACCACACTGATAAAAGAGGACCAGAGACTCAGTTGGGAAACAAAACAAAACAAAACAAAACAATAAACCCTCAGAATGACTAATCACAAATGGGAGAAACACCACAAGCAAGTGGAAGTAAGGGGATCAGACCACAAATAGGCACACCTGGCACTGGGGACCCACACTGGGAAGATGAATCCCTATTACAGCTACCTTTGAAACCAGTGGGAAGTAAACTAAAGGAACTAAAATTTGGGAGATTGTGATAGAGGGCATCACAGAAACTTTTCTTTTCTTTTTTTAATTTTTTTTTAAAATTTATTTAGTCAGAGAGAGAGAGCGAGAGCGAGCACAGGCAGACAGAGTGGCAGGCAGAGTCAGAGGGAGAAGCAGGCTCCCCGTGGAGCAAGGAGCCCGATGTGGGACTCGATCCCAGGACACCGGGATCATGACCTGAGCCGAAGGCAGCTGCTTAACCAACTGAGCCACCCAGGCGTCCCCACAGAAACTTTTCTATACAAAGTCGCTATTTTCAAGACCATGTGATGTAGCTGTCATATCTAATGCATGGAAACACAGACAGTTAGACAAAAGAAGACAGAGAAATGTGTCCTGAATGAAACAAGACAAAATCATAGTAAATGAGCTAAATCAAATAAAAATAAGCAATATCCCTGATACGAATTCAAAGTAATTGTCATAAAGATACTCACTGAACTTGAGAAAACAATAAATGAACTCTTTGGGAACTTCAAGGAAGAGACTGAAAACAGAAAAAGAACCAATGAGAGCTGAAGAATTCAACAGCTAAGATAAGAAATAATTTCAAGAAAATGAAGAGATTTGAAGATACAGAAGAAATAGTGATCTGGAAGACAAGCAATGAAAAGCAACCAAGCTGAACAGTGAAGAGTAGAATAATAAGAATAGAATAAATATAAGAATATATAAGAAATATAAGAATAGAATAAAGAATTAAGATAAAAGAATAAAGGAGAATAGATTAAGGACACTCAGTGACATCATCAAGTGCAACAGTTTTGCATTATAAGGATCCAAAAGGAGGGGAGAGAGAGAAGGGGGGCAGAAAATTTATTTGAAGAAATAATAGCTGAAAACTTTCCTAATCAGGGAAAGGAAACAGACACCTAGGTTCTGAAAGCACAGAGAGATTCTAGTAAGATTTACCCGAGGAGATCCATGCCAAGACACATAAGAATTAAAGTAGAAAAATGCAATGATAAAGAGAGAATTTTAAAAGGCAGCAAGTTAAAAGCAAAAACAAAACAAAACAACAACAAAAAAAAACATTAACATATAAGGTAAAGCCCATAAGGTAATCAGCTCATTTTTCAAAATAAATTCTAGAGGCCCAAAGGGAGTGACAAGATATTTTCAAAGTGCTGAATGGAAAAAATCTACAACCTTAAATACCTAGCAAAGTTATTACTCAGAACATTAGAGATGAGTTTCTCAAAAAAATAAAAGCTAAAGGAGTTCATCACTGCTAAACTAGCCTTACAAGAAATGTTAAATTACTTAAGAGGGGGGAATAATTACTAGAAATAAAATTATGAAAAAAAATTACACAGGTAAAAGCAAACCTATAACAAAAGTAGTAGATTAATCACTTACAAAGCCAATGTGGTGGCACCTGGGTGGCTTGGACAGTTAAGCATACAACTTTTGATTTTGGCCCAGGTCATGATCTCAGAGTTGTGAGATTGAACCTGGCATCAGGCTCTGTGTTTAACAGGAGGTCTTCTTGAGAATCCCTCTTGCCCACCCTTGGCCCTTCTTCCTATCTGTGTACCCTCTTTCTAATAAATGAATAAATCTTAAAAATAAAATAAAATAAAGCCAGTATGGGGGTTAAAACACAAAACTAGTAAAATCAATTTCAACAAAAATTAGCGAAGGATAAACAAAATAAAAATATATAAAATATGACATGTACATAAAACACAGAGCAGGGAGTAAAAATATAGTGCTTTCAGAATGTGTTCGAATTTAAGTAACCATCAATTTAATTGAGACTGCTATACACATAAGAAGCTATATATGAACCTAATGTAACCACAAATGAAAAACCTATGAAAGATACAAAGAAAAACAAAAAAAAAAGAGAGAGAGAGAGAGAAAGTAATCCAAGTATATTACTAAAAAAAGGCATCAGGGACACCTGGGTGGCTCAGTAGGTTAAAGCCTCTGCCTTCAGCTCAGGTCATGATCCCAGGGTCCTGGGATCGCCCATGTCAGGCTCTCTGCTAGGCAGGGAGCCTGCTTCCCCCTCTCTCTCTGCCTGCCTCTCTGCCTACTTGTGTTATCTCTCTATCTGTCAAATAAATAAATAAAATCTTAAAAAATAAAAATTTAAAAAAGGTATCAAGTCATAAGGAAAGAAAGCAAGAAAAGAAGGAAAGAATAAGGAAGAACTATTAAAAAAAATGACAAAATGGCAATAAGTACATTTCTATCAATAACTGCTTTAAATATAAATGGACTAAATCCTTCAATCAAAAAACAAAGGATGACTGAATGAATTAAAAAAAAAAAAGACCTATTTATATTCTGCCTACAACACTCACCTTAGACTCAAGGCACATATGGACTGAAAATGAAGGGATTTTGAAAAAGATATACCCTGAACATGGACCTGGGGGAAAAAAAAGAAAAAAGAAAAGAGAAGGAAAAAGCCTAAGGCTGTAAACTTACATTAAACAAAATAGACTTTAAAACAAAGACTATAACAAGAGACAAAGGTGTGCATAAAATAATGATAAAGGGATCAGTCCAACAAGAGGATATAACAATTGTAAATATATGTGCACTCAATATTAGAGCACCTAAGCAAGGCAATACTGAAGGGAGAAAGTGAAAGTAAATACAATAATAATAGGGGACTTTAATACCCCATTTATATCAATAGATAGATTATCCAGACAGAAAATCAACAAGGAAACAGTGGCTTTGAGTGAAATATTAGACAAGACAGAACTAAGAGATATATGTTGAACATTCCATTCAAAAATAAAATATACAATCTTTTCAAGTACATATGGAACATTCTCCATCACAGATCACTTAAAGCTGCCAAAAAAGTCTCAATAAAGTTAGTATGATTGATTTGATATCAAGAATTTTTTCTGATTACAACAGTATGGAACTAGAAATCAATTTTAAGAAAAAGCTAGGAAAAACACTGACACATGGAGTCTTAACACTAAACAACCAATGAGTAAACCAAGACACCAAAGAAAAAATAAAAAAATACGTGGAGACAAAGGAAAATGGAAACACATTGGTCCAAATCTTTGAGATGATGCAAAAATGGTTCTAAGAAAGCACAATATAGGCCTGCCTCAAGAAGCCAGAAAAACCTCAAAAAACCTGAAACATCCTTTTCAAACACATGAAAAGGATGGAAATAATAAAGATTAGATCAGAAATAAATGAAATAGACACTAAAAAACAGTAGGAGAGCCCAGTGAAACCAGGAGCAGCTTCTTATAAAAGATCAACAAAATTGGAAAATCTTTAGCCATACTTAAAAAGAAAGAGAGAGAAAGAGCTCAAATAAACTCAGAAATGAAAGAGGAGAAATAACAACCAAAACCATAGAAATACACAGGATTACAAAATAATATTGTGAAAAATGACATCCCAATAAATTAGACAAACTATAATGAATGGAAAAATTCCCAGGAACATATAATCTACTAAAACTGAATCAGGGAGAAACAGAAAATTTGAACAGACAAATTACCAGCAATGAAACTGAGTTAGTCATCAAAAACTCCCAACAAATAAAAGTTCAGGACCAGATGGCTTCACCAGGAGAATTCTACCAAATATTTAAAGAACGGTTAATACTAATTCTTCTCAAATTATTCAAAAACAGAAGGAAGGAAAGCTTCTGAATTCATTCTCTGAGGCCTATATTACCCCAATGTCAAAACCAGATAAAGAAACTACAAAAAAAAAAAAAAAGAGAGAGAACTACAAGCCAATATCTCTGATGAACATAGATGTAAAAATCTTCAACAAAATATTGGCAAACTGAATCCAGCAATATATTAAAAAATCATTCACCATGATCAAATGGAATTCATACCTAGGATGCAAAAGTGGTTTAATATTTGTAAATCAATCAATCTGATACATCACATCAATCAAAGAAAGGATAAAAACCTTATGATCATTTCAATAGATAAAGAAAAAGTATGTGACAACATACAACATCCATTCCTGATTTAAAAAAAAAAAAAAAACAAAAAACCTTAACAAAGTAGGTTTAGAGGGACTATACCTCAACATAATAAAGACCATATATAAAGAAATCCACAGTTAACATCATATTTAAAGGTAAAAAGTTGACAGCTTTCCCCATAAGAGAAGAACAAAATAAGGTGTCCACCCTTACAACTTTTATTCAACATAGTATTGGAAGTCCTAGCCACAGCAATCAGAAAACAAAAAGGAATAAAATACATCCAGATTGGTAGGGAAGAAGTGAAACTTTCACCAATAACAGATGATAAGATACTATATAAAAAAAAAAAAACAAACCTAAAGATTCTACCAAAAAGCACTAGAACTGATAAATGAATTAACTAAGGTCACAGAATACAAAATCAATATACAGAAGTCCATTGCATTTCTATACACTAATGATGAAACAACAGAAAGAGAAATTAAGAAAGCAATATCATTTAAAATTACACCAAAAATATAAAATGCCAAGGAACATACTTAACCAAGGAGGTGAAAGATCTGTACTCTGAACACTCAAAAACATTAGTGAAAGAAAGTGAAGATGATACAAATAAATGAAAAGATATTCTATGTTCATGTATTGGAAGAACAAATATTGTTAAAATGTCCATACTACTTATAGCAAACTACAGATTTAATGCAATCTTATCAAAATACCAAAAGCATTTTTCACAGAACTAGAACAAATAATCCTCAAATTCGTATGCAACTACGAAAGACACTGAATAGTTAAAAAAATATTGGTATAGAAAAAACAAGTAACAAAGAAAGAAAAATAAAAAAAGCCAATAGAAAAAAACCATAATTCCACATTTCAAGTTATATTGCAAAGCTGTGTAATCAGAACAGCATGGTACTGATGCAGAAACAAATAAGAAGATCAATAGAACATGATAAAAAGCCCAGAAACAAACACATGGTTATATGGTCAATGAATCTTTGACAAAGCAGGAAAGAATATCCAATGGGAAAAGGACTGTTTCTTCAACAGATGGTAGTGGGAAAATTAGACAGCTACATGCAAAAGAAGGAAAACTGGACCACTTTCTTATGTGCCCCCACTACAATCCTAAATGAATTAAAGACCAAAATATGAGACCTGAAACTGAAAATCCTAGAAGGGAGGACAAGCAATAATTTCTCTGACATTAGCAGTAACAACATTTTTCTAGATATGTCTTCTGAGGAAAAGGAAATAAATCAGAAAAATAAACTATTGAGAGTGTATCAAAACAAAAGGTTTCTGCACAGCAAAGGAAACCATCAATAAAGCTAAAAAACAACCCATTGAATGGAAGAAGATATTTACAGATGACATACCTGATAAAGCAGTATTATCCGAAATATATAATGAATATAATCCACACCAAAACCCCCCAAATAATCCAATTAAAAAAGGACGGAAGACATGAACAGATGTTTCTCCAATGAAGACATACAGAGAGTCAACAGACACATGAAAAGGTAAATTCCTAAAATCATACAATTAATTAGTAATCAAAAATTAGTAGTAATCAAAAATTCAATTAGTAATCAAAAAACCCCCCCAAACCAATGTTCAGGATTACATGGCTCCAATGATTTATATTAAACATTTGATGAAGACTTAATATTATTTCTTCTCAAATTATTAGTCTCAAACTATTCGAAAAAATAGAAGAGGAAGACAAACATCCAAATTCATATGAGGCCAGCATTACCCTGATACCAAAACCAAACAAAGACACTACAAAAGAAGAAAAAAAGAAAGAAAACTACAATCCAATTTCTCTGATGAATATAGAAGCAAAAATCCTCAAAAACATTAGCAAACAAAATCCAACAATATATTTAAAAAATCATTCACCAAAATCAAGTGGAATTTATTCCTGGGATGCAGAAGTAGTTTAATATTTGCATATCAATGTAATATAACACATTTATAAGATGAATAATTTAAAAAGGTATAATCATCTCAAGAGATGCACAAAAACATTTGACAAGATACAACATTCACTCATGAAAATACTCTCGACAAAGTAGATTTAGGAGTACATATATTAAGTCAATAAAGGCCATATATGAAAAACCCAGAGCCAATATCATATTCTATAGTAAAAAAATGAAAGCTTTTCCTCTAAATATCAGGAATAAGACAATCATGTCCACTCTTACCACTTTTATTCAACACAGTACTGGAAGTCCTAGCTGCAGCAATCAGACAAGAAAAAGAAATAAAATGCATCAAAATTGGTAGCGAAGAAAAAATTTTCATTATTTTCAGATGACATAATACTATATATAGAAAGCCCTAGAGACTCCACCAAAAAAAACTATAAGAAATGGTAAATGAATTCAGTAAAGTTTCAGGATATAAAATCAATATACAGAAATTGGATGCATTTCTATACACTAATAATAAAGTAGCAAAAATAGAAATTAAGAGAACGATCTCATTTATAATTGTCCCCCAAAAATAAAATACTAGGGACAAATTTAACCATGGAGGTGAAAGACCTATACACTATAAAGTAAAAGACAGTGAGAGAAATTGAAGATGACACATATTTAAAGATATTCCATGTTCATATTGTTAAAATGTCCATACTCAAAGCAATCTTTAAATTTAATGCAATCTCTATCTAAATACCAAAAGAATTTTTCACAGAACTAGAACAAATAATACTAAAATTGGTATAGAATCACAAGGGACCTGAAATAGTAAAGGATCTTAAGAAAGAAGAATAAAGCTGGAGGTATCACAATTCCAGAGATCAGGATATACACAAAAGCTATAGTAATCAACATAATATAGTCTTGGCACACAGACACATAGATCAATGGAACTGGACAGAGAGCCCCAAAATAAACACACATTTATGGTCAATTTATGAAAAAGGAGGAAAGAATACATAACGAGGAAAAGACAGTCTCTTCAGTAAATGGTGATGGAAAAACTAGACAATTACATGCAAAAGAAAGAAATTGCACCACTTTCTTAGACTGTTAAGAAAATAAAATCAAAATGAATTAAAGACCTAAATATGAGACTTGAAAACATAAAAGTCCTCAAATAAAACATTGGCAGTAATCTCGTGAACATCAGCCTCAGCAACATATTTATGCATATGTCTCCTGAGGCAAGGGAAACAAAAGCAAAAAATAAACTATCGAGACTACACCAAAATAAAAAGCTTTTTTACAATGAAGGAAACCATCTACAAAACAAAAAGTTAACAAACTGAATGGGAGAAGATATTTGCAAATGACATATCTGATAAGGGGTTAATATCCAAAATATATGAGGAGCTTATAAACCCAACACCTAAAGAACATAAAAATCCAATTAAAAAATGGGCAAGGACTTAAGGAGTCATTTTTCCAAAGAGGATATGCAGATGCTAACAGACACATGACATCACTGATCATCAGAGAAATGCAAATCAAAAGCACAATGAGATACCACCTTACACAGTGACAATGGTTAGCATCAAAAAGACAAGAAATAACAGGGGATGACAAGATGTGGAGAAAAGGGAACCCCTGTGAACTTGGTTTGTCTTTGTAGGAATATAAATTGGGGCAACCACTGTGGAAAACAGTATGGGGGTTCCTCAAAAAATCAAAATGATCAGTAATTCCACTATTGCATATTTATGCCCTGCAAATTAGAAACACTACTTTGAAAAGATATATGTACTCCTGTGTTTATTATAGATTTACTTACAATAGGTAAGATATGAAAGCAATACAAACATCCACTGATAAAAGGATAAAGATGATGCGGTACATATATTTGGTGGAATAATCATGAAAAATGAAGGATGTCTTGTCATTTTTGACATGGATGTTCCTAGAGGACATTAGACTAAGTATGGTAAGTCAGACAGAGAAAGACAAAGACCGTATGATTTTATTTATACGTCATATCTAAACAAAACAAAGCCAACAGAAAGACTCAAATGCACAAAACAAAATGGTGGTTTCCAGAGGGGAGGTGGGTGGGGGGATAAGCAAAATTCAGCTTATTAAAAAGTACAAATTTCCAGTTATAAAATAAGTCAAAGAAACGAAAGCATAGCATGGGGAATATAGTCAATAATATTGTAATAACATTTTACGGTGGTAGATGATGAGTACACTTATTATTCTGAGTACCAAATAATATACTGAATTGTTGAATTAAATGTTGTATACCTGAAACTAATATAAGACTGTATGTTAGTTATACACACATATATATGTACATACATACATACCTACAATTTGTGCTTTGGAGTTTTATGAAGTATTTCTTATCCTGCACAAGAAAGGTATTCTCCTATACTACCATTATTTTTACTACTTATACTCACCTCTTTCATTCTTTTGAGTTTACACTGTATATAGTGTTAGGCAAGAATCCAGTTCTGTTTTTCCCTTATCGCCATATGATGAGATTCCATGTAATTTTCTTAACACTCTAAACTACTGTTCCCTTCCCTAATAATATGTGCACAATTTCTGGTGTAAAAAATTCCTGGTTTTGTACTTGTTTAATGAGATTTGTTCTTATGTGAAACATTAGCTCAGGTAGATTCTGAGTTTTGTATGTATATAGTCATATCATCATATAAGTTATAAAAGATTTTTCTTTTCCTAATACTTATTCTATTTCTTCAAATATTACATTATATAACAGTATTAATAGGATAATTATATTTCTGAAATATTTCTGAATTATATTTCTTAAACTTCATCAGTTTAACTTTAAATGCTACCCATAGATACTTTTTAATGTAACTTTAACTAAATTAAAAAAAAAATTATGTTCCATCCTAGTTTTCTGAGTTTCTTTTTTAATCATAAGGAGGCATCAAATTTCAACATATTTTTTTATACTTATGTTGAATAAATATATATTTTCTTTTAGTTAAGTACTAAAGTGAATTATAATATCTATCAATATAACTATCGATAGATTTTTCTAATGTTGAACCATCCTTGCATTTCTGGTGTAAAAATTCTTGGTCCACTTATATTTTAAATATGTCATTTGATAGTCTATTTTGAAAATGTTTCATCAGTGTTTATGAAACACTATGGATTTCTTACTTTCTTTGCATTCATTGTCATAATCCATTTTTAGAAGCAAGAGTTTCCTAGTTTCACTGATACAATATACTCTTTTGTTACTTTAGAATTTTTATTTTTGTTTTCAAAAGCTTTCATTTGTGACTTTTAATTTTACTTTGTTAGAAAAACTCAAATACACATTGATGAAAACAAAGGTCTAATAATGTTTTAGGCTTTGAATTTTCATGTTTTTTCTTCATCAGTACATTAGTCAATACACGTCTCATTTTGAGCAATTTCTTTTTATAAGAATTTATGTATCACTTATGAAGCTGGTATTTTAAGAAGAAATTTCATATTCATAAGCTTTCTCCTACACATTTTACAACAAACTTTAAAGGAGAATTAAATTTTAAATATGTCTGTATTTACTTAGATTCAGTGCTAATACAATAATCTCGTGAGATAGTGAAAAAGTACTTTATGTGCAGAATGAACACCATTCCCTAAACTAATGCTACTGATTGCAAAAGAAAGCCCACTGATTTAAAAATTAATAATAATAATCACCATCATCATCATCATCATCAAAAAACTTAAGTCAGGGATACTTTCTAGCCAGTACCTTAATAATCACTATTTAAATAATATCTCAAAAGTTAAAGAATTAAATTTGTAAAGAATTTGTAATTTCAAAATCATATCTTATTTTTAACTTTCCTTTTATTACTGAGTTATGTAGAATTAGCTAGAGCAAAAACAAAAGCAAAAGAACAAAACTAGATACTGCTTTGGCTAAACTAATAGAAGTACACACCTGTGGCTCAAGGTTAGACTTTTCAAAATTTGATACCCTAGAATTCATGTAAGTTGCCTATTTAAAATATTCTTGGAGGGGGGCACCTGGGTGGCTCAGTGGGTTAAAGCCTCTGCCTTCGGCTCAGGTCATGATCCCAGGGTTCTAGGATTGAGCCTGGCATGGGGAAATCTCTGCTCAGCAGGGAGCCTGCTTCTCCCATGCCCTGCCTGCCTCTGCCTACTTGGGATCTCTGTCAAATAAATAAATAAAATCTTTAATATATATATATATATATATATATATATATATTCATATTCTTGGAGGGTATTTTCTGTCCCAAGAACTTTTCAAAATATAACTTGGTCAAGTTTTAAGTAAACATCAGGATACCTATCACATGCTACATACATACAAACAGATGTTTTTGTATGGAATTTCCATTAAATAAGTATTTGCTGATTTCTGCTACTCCATATGATACATAGTGTTATGTGATGTAAATTCAATACTAAATAAGAGAGTTTTATTCTCATTAAACTCAGCATGTACTATGGGAGTTAGACAAGTAAAAGGACATTTTAACACATGTGGGGGAAAAAAAAGGGCATGCTTTTGATCACATGGTACTAAATGGCTTACAGTGAAGTTTACATTATTTCTAGTAAAACTGGGAAAGAAGAGGAAAGAAGGGCCTGCTGCTGTTCTTTAAGACCACAGACTGGAAGTTGCAAACATAGTTTCTACCACAGAATTATTCATTGTGTATTACTTGTAAAAGTGCAATGTTAAAATTGATACGTACGTCGTGGTAGATTTATAAGATAGGTAGCTGTAAAAACAAAAACGAAAACAAAAACAAAATGAACAAGCAAAAAAAAACCAAGAAACTGTTCCTAGACTGGTTGAGATATAGACAGTACCAGAAATAGATAATAGACATGTATATTAATTGTACACAAAGTGAATCAGAAAGCTAATATCAAATTCGTAACAGAGATTGCCTGAGAAGCAAGAGGCAGGGTAATTTGATTTGGGAGGGAAACAAAGAAACTCTAGGCATATATAAATATATATATTTTTTCTCATCAATTTATAATAGGATTATGTCCCAATGAACCCATCATAAATTGAAAATGCTGTAAGTCAAAAATGCACTTGATAAACCCAACCAGCCATACATCTCATCTTAGTGTAGCCTATCTTAAATACGCTCAAAATACTTACATTAGCCTCCAGTGAGGCTAAAGCATCTAACACAAAGACTATTTTATAATAAAGAATTGAAGGTCTCAAGAAATTTATCAAATAATGTCCTGGAAGTGAAAAACAGAATGGTTGTGTGGGTACAGAGCAGCTGAATCAGATGTTTACCCTTTTGATCCTGGGGGTGAAATTGCTATGGCTTACTCTTGCTGCCCAGCATCATGGGAAAGGATGATACCACATATCAGTAGTTCACAAAAAGATCAAAATTCAAAATTTCAAATATGGTTTCTCCTGAATGTCTATCACTTTCACATCATTGTAAAATCAAGAAATTGTAAGGTGAACCATCCTAAGTTGGAGACCATCTGTATGTGATTTTTCCATAAATAAGTAGGTACGTATTAGGTGGTAGGTAGACCGGCAGGCAGGCAAGCAGGTGGCTGTTCATTCAGCACTATTATATATCAGGCATTAATGTAAGTGTAAACTCACTGCAGGGAACAAATGATAGCTTTCTAAAATAAAATATAAACAGTTCAATCAGACTTGACAAGTATTTTTTTCAGACTTGAGAATTTTTGGCTTGTTCCTAGAAGAACATCTTTATAAAAAGACAATCTGTGGAGGGCATGCATTGCATGGAGCACTGGGTGTGGTGCATAAACAATGAATTTGGGGCACTGAAAAGAAATAAAATAAAATGGAAAAATAAAAAGACAATTTGTAATCTGAAGTTTGCCTTAGGAGCATGGAATAGAAAGGGAAAAATAACTTAATGATCTTAATAATACTATCATCAACCAAGAAAACATCCATTTTATTAACATCCACAGAAGGAGGCACTCTATTTGTGGGATGGGTAGAACAGACTCTTTAAAACTCCAAACCTCAAACTTAAACAGAATAAAACCCACCTGAGTATATTAAAATTGAGAATTTTTTTTAAGTATACACTGTGACAAAGATAAAGACCACAGTTTGTGAAAAATCTTTGCAATGTCAAAAGCTGACAAAGGACTAAGAAACTCAAGATATTAACCAAGAAAAGACAAAAATTCTATTTTTAAAAATAGGCACAAGATATAAACAGATAATTTATAAAAATGGTCACTCAAAAAACTAATATAGTTATGAGAGGATTCTTAAACTCATTATTAATTAAAGAAATATAATTAGAATGCTGGACGAGTTTACAGATTATCTCATGTGTCTTTATGCAGGAGATCAATCACCTATGTCCACATGGCCACACTGGAGTTCTTAGTTCTGCTAAACTCAAGGACAAACAGAGCTAGATGACTCAGCCAAGGTGAAGGCTGTTCCTTGAGTGTGCAGCTACTTTGACTTTTCCCTTAAACCTATTTTCCATTTTTATTTCCAAGCACTGCTTTTACATGATTCTTCAAAAACCCCTTTGGAGAAAGTGTGCTTCCACATTTAAATAATCAGAATTATACTGTGTCTAACAACCCTGAAATTCTTGGTTTTTTAGTTTCTGGCATTACTTCATCTGAAGAGAACTCAGATAAAAGAGAAGTAGATGAATATTAAAAATACATCTTGATGAAGAAACTAGGACATGAAGAGACTCAGTAGTGCATCCAAGGCTACAAAAATAATAATCAGGAAAGCCAGGATTTGAACTCAAGTGTTCTGACATCAGAGACCATGTTCTTGACCACAGATTATGAAGTGGAGTCCCTGAAAGGGACTCTAAATTGCTAATATAGTGTGCTTTTACAAATTTTGTTTTTTATTAATTTATTATTTTATCAACCCTACTCTTTGTCAGGCACAGCACTGAACACTGGGGCTACAAAGATGAAACTCACAGCTTAGTGGAGAAGACAGGCTAAGCAGTTATTATACTATTTTGTGCCTCCTCAGTTCAGCACGATAAGTGCCCGAGTGAGAACATGTCAGGATATTATGAGACCAGAGAGCAGGAGCACCTAATTAAGCTAGGAAAGGCCCTAAAAACTTTCTGAAGAAACAGCCAGATGAGCTAGAGTTAGCCATGAAGGGGGAAAGTGAAACAAATCCAGGCAAGTAAAGACAACGCAGACGAAGGCATCAGGAGTTTAGTGCTTTGACTCATAGAACGCAAGGTGGAAATGAGGTTGAAATAAGGAAAGGATAATGGCAAACTGAATTTAATCCTATAAGTGAATTTAATCCTATAGTGATTATAGAGTTAAAGATAGGCAAGTCACAAATACCTGGATATATTTTAAATAGAGTTTGGGTAGCAGGTTAGAAACTGATTTGAAGGTCTGTTAGTCAAAATAAGCTAAGCTGTGCTGTGGTAACAAATAAATCTACAAATCTCAATGAGCTAATGCGATAATGGATTACTTCTTAAATATCCAAGGCTAGAGAGCACTCTTCCACCTGGTAGCTATACCATCTAGAGTGTGTGTACTTCGAGGTTACTGCAGCAGAGGAGAGAGGGCTGCAGGATATTGTGGGATGTTTTCAAGCACTGAAACAGGATGTGGTGTTCATTGACTTCTCCCGTATCTCATCTTCTAGGAACCGGCAGCATGACGCAGCACAGCTCAAGAAGCTTTAGGCAAGCACTTGAGTGTCTACTATAGAATAGAACACTCCTTTCTCTTATGACAGACCATCTCTTATGATAAACCAAATATACCTATAACTTGTTATTGTATTGTGTAAGAAGAATCATTGTTTGTTCATTTATTCAATTCATTCAACAAAGGCTTTCTAGAGTACTTACTATGATCCAGGCATTCACATAAAAATCAAGGGGTCCAACACTATTCCTGTGGGTAAACTCTTACTTAACTCTCCATTTCCACGACAATATGCGCAAAGGACAGAGTAACAGAGTTAATGGAGTGAAAGGTGTGATATGGGCCAGATCCTGCATCTTATAGGCAATCGTGAGGACTCTGAATTTGATTGAAAAGAAGAGACTTTAGAACATTCCGTGCAACAGAGGAATATGATCCAACTTACTTTTTAAAGGATCATTCTTAATAAGTCAATCGGAGAAAGACAACTATCATATGATCTCCCTGATATGAGGAAGTGGTGATGCAACATTGGGGGTTAAGGGGGTGGGAGAAGAATAAATGAAACAAGATGGTATTGGGAGGGAGACAAACCATAAGTGACTCTTAATCTCACAAAACCAACTGAGGGTTGCTGGGGGAGGGGGTTTGGGAGAAGGGGGATGGGGTTATGGACATTGGGGAGGGTATGTGCTATGGTGAGTGCTGTGCAGTGTGTAAACCTGGCGATTCACAGACTTGTACCCCTGGGGATAAAAATACATTATGTTTATAAAAAATAATTTAAAAATAAATTTTTAAAAATGACAACAATGAAAAAAAAATAAAGGATCATTCTTGCTGCTCTACTGAGAATAGACATAGAATGGTAGGGTGCAAGTAGTGATCTCTATTAATAAACTGTGGAGTAATCCAAGTGAGCAATGGTGGTGGCTCAGAACAGGATGGAAGCATGGAGCTGGTGAAAAGCGGTCAGATTCTGGATGTATTGTGAAGATAAGGTATTTCGTTTGAAAATAAAGTCATCAGAATTACAGGACAATTTAGATATGTGGTGTGAGGAAAAAAGATCTTGCACTCCCAAGAGAAGAACATTGCAGTCCACTGAGGGGAGATGAACCTTTATCATTAAAACTTTGCTGAGATGGTTTCAGAAGGGCTCTAGAGAGAATTAGTTTCCTAAATTATTCAGATCCAATAGATGCTTCCTTTAGAATTTCAAATGATAATGTTATTTATGGAAAGGTCTTTTTCTTAGATGGAAAGTTTAGCTCCAAATACTCCATTTTCCCATACTCACAGGATTTCTTATACAATCTGTATAGATCTCTCTACCTAAAAAGAAAACTAACTGGTTGGCGAACTACATAAATGTCTTTGTTTTTAAAGCCAAGTCGGCAAATATTAAGCTAAGCTTGATTCATTTTGATGTGACACCTCATTTACTTTCTGTTAGGGACATGTTTCCTTTCTGGGACCTGTCCATATTTCTATATATTTTATAAAAATAAAACTCTTCATGCTATTTATTAATAGTAGTAGGAGAGTAGAAAGACAATAAATAAGGTATGCCATGTTAGTGATTCAGTTCATCCACTGGATGGGAATTAGTAGAACAGCAGATCATATTTAAGTTGAATTTGATGAAGGCAGAGAATGGGGGAACATTGAGATGTACATGACAAATAAATGCATGGATATAAAACAGGATGGCCAACTCATGAAAATAACAGACTTCAGAGCTCATGAGAGGGGACAGTGGATTTGGAGTTATAAGGAGTAAGAAATTGAGGCCAACAAGGTTTGGTAAGATGATTACGATGTTACGTATCAATAACATACCTGGTATAACAGTTAAGTTTCAATTTTAGCTTTTAGTTAAAATAAAGACAGTGAGGACGCCTGGGTGGCTCAGTTGGTTAAACAACTGCCTCTGGCTCAGGTCAGGATCCTGGAATCCCAGGACTGAGTCCCACACAGGACACCCCACACAGGATGCCCCACTCAGTGGGGCATGTGTTTCTTCCTCTTATCCTCCCTCCTCTCATGCTCTTTCTCTCAGCCTCTCTCTCAAATAAATAAAATCTTTAAAAAATAAAAAAAATAATAAAAAATAAAGACAATGAGGTTGAAAATGTAAAAGAACTAAAAGAGCCTTATGGGAGGAAGTTTGTAGAAAATGGATAAAGTAAGCCATCAGAAAGCCACCCAATGGAAAAGCACAGTTGAGAGACAATTTGATCATTAGAAATCCAAGAGAACTAAGTTTCTAAACTATAGCACATCTAGCAGGAAAAATAAGCTAAAGCTATGAATAATTATGTGGTTATACATTGCTTTCATATAAAATAATAAGCTCCATTTAAGTTTTTTCTCCTACTAAGCTTAGGAAGTCAGAAAGTTTTAATACCCGGCTTGAAACCTAGCTTAAAAGACACTCACTTGCTTTCATCCACTGTATGCTATCTAGTTCCGGCCCCACTCAAGTAACCAAGAAGTTCCAGAGGCAATTGTGAGGTTTTCAATATCAAATGGAGTGACGGCTTTCTTCAGGAAAGTGGATAGGCAATAAATACATATTAAGAAGCCATCCCCAAACACTAGAAGTGTGTGAAGTGATAGCAATGCATAAATCATAGAGTGCATTAGAGAACTTAAATGTCATAAACAATGTATCACATATAAAGAGGGAAGTAATGTTTATGAAATCACATAACCAACAAAGGATTCGCATTCAGAATCTATTTTAGAATTTGCTTACAACTTAATAAATAAAAGACAAACCCACAGAAAAATCAGCAGAGGATTAATAGGCAATTCACAGAAAATAAAACTGAAGTGTTTATTGTGCATATGTGAAAATATGTTCAAACGGACTAATATGAGTATTTATCTCTGAAGAAAGAGGAGGGAGGAAGATTCCATTTGGAAAAGGCACAAAGGGGAAGGCTGCTTTGTGTGTAACATTTACTGCCTTCAGATAACAAAGAACAGAGCAAATATTACTAAATGCTGACATTTGGTGATATTGGTGGCAATCATATATATGTTTGGCTTTCTTTCTCTATTTTCTTGTGTATTTTTGAAATATTCTTTAATAAATTTACATGTATGATGATTTTACCATCCATTATATAAATATTTCCACATCTATCAGTTTTATGAGGTAACATGATAAGGAAGGCAGTTATGACTTAGGGGAAGAACATAAGAGTTGAGCTGGAGTCCTAAATTCTAGTTCCAGATCTGCCACTTGACCACTATGTGATCCTAAGCAAATCACTTAATTGTTCTGAAACTGATTCCTCATCTGAAAAACTTAAAAACAAAACAAAAAGAAAACCAATATCTATCTCTACTACATAAAGTTATGTTAAGGGGTGAATTATTTCATGTAAATGAAAATGATGTTCATATGTAAAGAAAAGATATTGGGACTTCTCAAAGCCCACAGTTAATGTGAAATCAGACATTAGAAACAGAAAGGAGACAGGTGTCTTTTCTTACCGGGTCTATTAGCTGAGAATAGAGTTCATGGCAATTGTCAAAAATATATTTGTACGTAGAATCCAGGCACGCTCTAACACAGTCCTTCACCACCATGCTGGCCTTTGGGGGGCTTTGCAGCTCCAGAACCTGACAGACAAATTTTTTCCTTAAATTCAAAAATAGAAGATCGCAATCCAATATAAACAACTTAACCTCAATAACTGTTTTTAGTTGATTTTTCTATGTTCAGGAAAAATGTGGTCTTAACAATGTTTTGAATGTGTAAATACTTACTTTAACTTCCTGATACAATTCAGTGAAAATGGTCACAGTTGTAAATATTCAGCTAGAAACTCTTAGATTGACTAATCACATTACTCATCCACCTATAATTTGCAATAATTCAATAATTATTTATCATCTACTGTATGCGTGACAATGGTTATATTGCAATGAACAAAAGAAATAAAAATCCCTTTCCTCATGGAGCTAAATTCTAGTAGATAGCAAAATTAATCAATAAAATAGATGATGCACACTGAAAAGAAAAATAAAGCAGAGAAGAGGGAATGGAAAGTGTTTTAGTGGAACAGAATAAAAACAGAGGATACAATATTAGGTGAGTTCAGAGAAGTAAAAGGATGAGACTAGAAGGAACATCTGTATCTAGATCATTTTTACAAACCTTAGCTTTGAGTAAGGTGGGAAGCAATTTGACATTTCAGCAGAAGAGCAAAATGACCTAACTGAACCATCTTTTAAAAGGTTCCCTTAGGCTGCCTAAGGTGGGCTATGGAAAAAGTAGAGATACCAGTAATGAGGAAAGCACAATAATTCAGTCAATATGTGCTTGCACTCTGGTGTTAAGGTAGGGGAAATCACGTTTAGAATAAATCATTTTCTGGTTAATTTGGGAAAGAAGAACTAACAGGATCTGTTGACAGACCGGATGATTGGTGTGAGAGAGAGAGCAGTCGGGACCCCATGGTTTCAGTCTAAGAAACTGACAATGGAGGCGGCTCAACTTAGATGGGCAAAGCTATGCACAGGAAATCAGGGACTTGGTTTCAGACAAGTTAAGAATGAACAGGTTGGGGGCGCCTGGGTGGCTCACTGGGTTAAAGCCTCTGCTTTCAGCTCAGGTCATGATCTCAGGGTCCTGGGATGGATTTCCTCATCGGGCTCTCTGCTTCAGCAGGGAGCCTGCTTCCTCCTCTCTCTCTCTGCCTGCATCTCTCCTACTTGTAATCTCTGTCAAATAAATAAATAAAATCTTAAAAAAAAAAAGAAAAGAAAGAATGAACAGGTTGTTATGCACAGAAGTAGATTTCAAGTAGACATTTGGGCATATTAGTCTAGACTCATGAAAATGTCTGGGGCTAGAGATACAAATTTAGAAATTATTAGCTTAAAGAAGAATTTAAAGAAACAGGACCAGATGAGTATGTATATAAAAGAGAAGTCTAAGAAACAACAACAACAAAAACCCTAGATAATTCTAGCCATCAGGCAAATGACAAAGAAGAAAGCAGTGGAAACTGGGGAAAAAGCAGCCAATGAGATAGGAGGAAAACTAAGCAAGAAGAAAAATCTTGGGAAGAAAGGGTTTCCTGGAGGAAAGACTGATGACATATAATAATACTGAACATTGTAGGATAAGGATCAATAACTGACCACTAGATTTGACAATGGTCCTTAGTAATTTTGACTAGATCATTTTTGGTGAAATGATGGAGTAGAAGTCTGATTGGAGTGAGTTCAAAAACAAGGGTGATTTTGAAGATTTATTATCGTTAAAATTTCAGTTCTCTCCAGATTAATCTGTAGATTTAATCCAATCCCAAACAATATCCCGACAAGAACTAATACCAACTAAGCAATTCTGAAAAAGAAGAAAAAAGATGTAGGACTCACAATATCTGACTTTAAGACTTGCTATTAGGCTATAGTAATCATGACAATATGGTAAAGGTGAAAATATAGACAACTGAACGGTATAGAGCCCAGGAACAGACTCAAGCAAAATGGACAATTGATTTTTTATAATGATGCAAAGGCAATCTAATGCATAAAGGATAATACTTCAAATAAATGGTGGTAGAATGATTGAACATGTGGTATGCAAAAAAAGGACACGATACCTTGTATCATATTTAAGAAAAAAAAACCTCTCAAAACACAAGACTAAACATATAGGGTAAAATAAAACTTTTAGAAGACACACAGTAAAATCTCTTGAAGACTTTAATTTAGCCACTATTTACTCTTTACACTACCTGTAAATCAAAAAACTGATGAAGTAAACTTCATTAAAATTAAATACTTTTTGCTGTACAAAAGGTACTGTTAGAGAATGAAAAGACAAAGCAGGCAGGAAGACAATTCTAACAAATAAAATACCTAAAAAAGTCTTGTATCCAGACTATATAAAGGACTCTTTTTTTGAAGTTTTTTAAAAATTATTTTTCATAATCTCTAAAACGTGGGGATTGAACTCATGACACCAGAGATCAAGAGGGGCATGCTCTTCCAACTGAGCCCGCTGGGGACCCCAAAGAACTCTTAATACTCAAAACCAAAACAAACAGAAACAAACCAAAGAAACCCAAACAAAACACTAAGAGAAATGAGCAAACTATTTCAACAGATTGTTCATAAATGAAATTCAGATGACAAACCAGCCCAAGAAATGATGATCAACATTATTAATAGAGAAATAAAATTAAGACAGTAAGATACAACTTCACTATCAGAATGGCTAAAAAATAGTAATAAAAATTACAACCACGGAAAATACCAAGAGCTTCACCAGAAGATGCAGAGCAACTGGAATTCCCAAACATTGCTGCTGGGAATGCAAAACTGTACAAATGCTTTGAAAAAACAACTTGTCATTTTTCGTAAAGTTAATCATACATGTATGAGATGACCCAGGAACCTTGCTTCAATGCAAGTGAAAGCTTCGGTTTACACTAGTAATATGTACATAAATATTTTTAACAGTCTTATTAATAACCCAAACTAGGAACAACTCAAATGCCTGTAGTGTATACCTAAACAAGGATTCTACTCAGCAATCAAAAGGAATAAACAGCTGCTACACTCAAGACCGATGAAAAGCCAGTGTGTCATGTTATGTAGCGGAGAATTTTATTTACACAATATTTTGGAAAAGAACTGTAGGGAGACAACAGATCGGTGGTCACCAAGGGCTGGGAGAGGGGTTGAGTCTAAAGGAGCAGCCTGAGGGAATTTTGGAGGACTATGGGACTGTTTTATACGTTGACTGAAGCGGAGGTTATACAACCCCACCAAAACTCATAGATCCATACAACGAAGGAAGGAATTTTACTGTCTGTAGTGAGGGAAGAAAATGGGAGGTTGAAATTTGCTCAAAAGATACTGGGATATTAGAAACTGGGAAGCCAACAAAGAGGATGATTCTGAGGAGTTTGGGTATTACAGGAAAAGAGGAATTAGGGTAGAGCCGCTGGAGAAGGAAGTGGAGTCAAGCACTGAAGAGAGTGGGGGGGGCAGCTGCACCAAGGCTTTAGTGCTCCAGAGGGGATGAAATCGATTGCACAGGTGGAAGAGATGGCCTTTTCTAGGAGAACAGACAGCTAATCAATAGTAATAAAAAAAGAAGGAAGAGTAGATGGATATGGATGCAGGTGTGTAGAGAGATGGGGTGGGTGGGTGGAGCATGTGGTCTGAGCTTGAGGAAGCTCTCCAGACTTTGCTCCTGTTTTTCTGCAGGGAAATAGGAAGCAAGGTCCTCAACTGGTAGTGAAGATGGTAGAGGAGGGTGCTGTCCGTTTGAGACTTTGTTTCCAAACACAAGGCTAGTGACTGAGGAATGGCAGATACATAGCACAGGTTAGGCACCCCCTACCCTCACTCCTATTTCCCCAAGGCCACAATGTTGATGGCAGGCATCACCTGTCAATAAAGTAACACTTCCCTCTGAGCCTGGCTGGAGGCTTACCATCCTTCTCTACTCACTGTTCTGGCAGCTGCTGCCAGGAGGTCAGATGGATATAAATTCTAGTTATCCCAGTCACCCAGTTTAACTGTGATTTTAAGCCAAATGAATTTTATCTGAACTTTAAACAATCTAAGAGACTGCTGATAGAGTATGGTTTGGTTTTCTGTATCTCCTATTATACAGTACCATTTTTAGTGCTTCTAGTGAAAACAAGCATGGGCCGCTGAAAACTGTTTTGTGTTTTTTTTTTTTCTTTCTTTCTTTTTTTTTCCTGTACAGGAGTTTTCTGAATAAACATCATAGAAGAGCAAAACTTTTTTAGCACATAGCCTGACAAGTAGTTTTAGGAAACACTTTCCATGAATTGTCCTGTTAGCCAAATTATGATTGCAAAGAATTTGCTGTTAAAGCAGAGGGGACGGATCTAAAAAGAAATGCCTGCATAGTTTGGTAGATGAGAGTTATACTAATGATTTAAGCAATCAAATCTATTCCTATGTAGACATTTCCAGGGCTGAAAACAAGAGTTGCCACAACTGGGGCAAACTTAAAAGAATCAGCTACTCTCTTGGGATGAAAAAGTCAGCAAGACTTCTGAGTTAAAAGTAAAAGAAGAAGTCAACTTGAAAAAGTCGACTCATTTCCATTTAGCATTCTCAGGGAATTTTTTTTCTTTAGTAGGTGCCATCTTTATTTAAGATGGATTTAACTTAAAACTACATTTGAGCCAAAGGTATCAGAATATTTAGGTGTTTAGGAAAATCCCTTTTCAACACACCTTAGACTGGAGGATTCACTTAGCACTGGAAAGTCATCACAGCATAATTGCTGGGGTTGAACAGTAGTGATCAAGAGATGCAGAAAAACCAGACTTCAATGGGCAATGAATGTGGTATGCCACACCAGATAGCCACAAATAAAATAAGGTACCTTCATCCTAAAAAAGGTGATACTTGTCAGCAGGTCAACAGTTGATTTCAGGTCTTGCAGCCGTTCAGCATTGCTGGCAGGAAAGTTTTCCTGGTTCATTAAGAAATAGAAAATGGGTAAATTATCAGCCTTAAGAGCTTGTGATGGGAAAACAAACTAAAATCAACTTTCTGGGGAAGAAATGGGAAGGGAGTTATGTAAAAATTATAAAAATATACCTATATTATTCTGAAAATATTGTATCATAAAACATAAAGAGTAAACAATTTGGAAATATTCTCTTCTTAGTCTTAGAAAACCACAACCTTCTATTTATTTTCAAAATAGTATCATTCATGCTGTGTTATCATTAATCTTGTTCATATCATAGTTTTATATTCATATAATAGTTTTGCTACTAGAAGTGGAGGGGACAGCATGTAGTTGGAAACTTTTTTAATAATTTTCTGAAGACAGGCAATTTTTTTCCAAAAATACCTTGGGAATTTTACATGTCCTGCATTTACCATGAGTCACAAAGAAACTTTTAAAAGCTAAAAGAAAAATCAGACCACATGGCAGTGTCTTTCCTGGAAGTACTATGGGTTTCAACAAGTTGATTAATGCGATTTGGTGGAGATGTGATATAAAAAATAAAAATGTTCAGAGCTTTGATGTAGAGGGAAGGTATAATTATGAAAATGTTTGATCTAAAGAACAATTTTTGCATTGAGAAATTTCTCATTTTAACATGCTTTCAGATTGGCTTTTTAAAGAGCAATCAGAGGGTGCCTGGGTGACTCAGTTGGTTAAGCGACTGCCTTTGGCTCAGGTCATGATCCTGGAGTCCCGGGATCAAGCCCCTCATCAGACTTCCTGCGACCTTCTCCCCCACTCTCATGCTCTTTCTCTCTCAAATTAAAAAAAATAAATAAATAAAAATCAAAAATAAATAAATAATAAATAGCAATCAGAAAAACCACAGGTAATTTTTAGATATTCATGAACTCATACAGAGTTACAGTGTCCAAATGATGAGAAATGAGGTGGGCTTCAGACCCTTTGGGCCCCCAAATACCTTTTTAATTGCCTGTATAGCACTTGTCTCCTACTAGTATTGGCCCCATTTCCAACAGGAAGGGTAAATTTGACAAAATGTAGTTTTATAATTTCCAGAAATATGCAATTAAAATACCCATCCATCATGAACTAAAATATGAATGCAGAGGGTCTACATTGTGTAGATGATGGAATTATGTTTGAAATACATTATTAAATAAAGAATACAACAGTTATTACTACAGCTTTTTTCTATAAATAAAACTGATAACCAAATGTTTTGTAACTAAGTTTTTTTTTAAATAACATCATATGTACATTTGCACACACATACATGAATATATTTTTTGTGTGTATATTTGTGTGTGTTTCACCGGGAGGTGAAATGCAGAAGAGCTGACAAGAACTCTGGACAGCTTCAAAAGAGCACATTGTACTGATTTAGGAAGAGTAAATTAAGCAATGAGTCTAAGAGGCATCTTAAAAGCTGGGGAAATAGTAGCAGGATATCTTCATTAACAAGGGGTGCGCTTTTAGGATGAGGACTCTGCCACGTGTCTACCTCATGGATTAGCTGCCCCTCAATCGGACAGCTATTATAATTATAAAAGTAAAATTACATACACACGTTACTATTGTAGGCTTATGTGGGGCAAGGTCCCTGAACAAGAGACACCAGCTTGCTTACTTAGGAACTTAGCTGTCCAGTGTGACAGAACCTCAGATCCCAACACCAGTATTTTTACTTTCCCACTACACAGTGCATGATTTTTCACAGTACGACAAGAAAGCATCTCAGCCAAACATGATATTTTACCTTCAGGCAGATACTTTTGTACGTACCCTATACTTTGACAGGTCAATCCTTAAAGAGTTATGCAATTGGTCCAGTAGTTTTATGAACTTTTCCCTCTGTACAAAGCAAACACAAAAGAGGAGAATGGAAATAAAGGGTCATTCTAAATGCAGTCCTCACAACAACTCTTTTAGTTATTGTCCTCCTTCTACAGAAAGGAAGGTTCAAAGATGTCAACGATTATCTGAGTTGATAGCTCGGCTATATGACATAACAATGCTTCAGATGCACACCTCTTTCACACCAAATCCAGGCTCTTGCCAATTAGCCACAGGGCCTCTCTGTGATGAATAAGGAAGTATCCAGAAAGTTGTGTACTTCAGAAAGAGTCCAGACAACTGAATTGCCCCTGTACTAATTCACAACACTTTGAGTCAGCAAGAAGAACACACATCCCATCCCCACACACCACTCCAGAAAGAAATGATTGTTTTTTAAAATTTCTCCTAACTATTGAAGTGAGATAGCTATTGTTCTCATCAAGAACAATTTCAAAAAGCATTTTCCTTTTGGTGACAAGTACAAACTTCATAATCTGAAAGTATCGATCACCTTTTAAAGTATGTTTATGATTTAGTGTTTTTTTTAAAAAAGCACAAAATATCAAACCAAAAAAATTATTGATGCCTCCCTCTGAGGCAGTTGAACTGACCTCATCATAGAATGTGAAGATAAGAATAGGGAATCTGCTTATAAGGATGAAGTTGTGTTGATTAAATAAAGTAAATAAGTTAGATAAGGTAAAAACATCAAAATCACACAAACTTTATAGGATAGGCAATCTCCCATTCTGAGTCTTAGACATCTAATCAAAAATGAAAAAAAGATATGGGAGTGTAAGTAAGTAACATTAAATGCCTCAGCCTACATTACTATTCTGTAAATAACAAATTGCACTTTGGAAGAAGTAGAAACTTTCCTAATACTTTCACGTATGAGGTGGATTTATGGGGTTATAACTCTTCCCTTGAAGTCACCGATTTTGATGAAGTGAGCTGAATATTAACAGGAGTTGATGAATCATTCTTAAGTTGAAACTCCTCTATTTTCTGAATAACTGCCTTAATCAGGTTTATCTATCAGGCAATAAAGCTTGATATCTCCTCTGTGTTAACCCCCTGTGGAGTCAATGAAGGAGTCCAAGAAATGAACCTTGCCTTCAACTTGCTTGCCATCTTGTTAGGCAGAGAAGACTCTCCAGCAAAACTCTCCATGAAATACACAGATGAGTCGAAGGTCTTGGGTATTTCTTTCCTACTCTTCATCATACCTTTCCAAGGGAAGAGGTGAACCATACTGCCCTTTTATTAACCCCCATCCCACAACCACCTAGATCAGTAGCTCTCAATCAAAATAGAAAAATGGAAGAACCATGGCCATCACCAGTTTAGGCCACAGCAAAGTTAATCATTCAATCATTCATGTCATGCCTTAAGATGCTTGATCTGACCTCTGTGGGTGGTACAAATCATCAGGACACTCCAGTCATCCGTGCTAATGCCCAAATCATTGGGCCTCTTACTTCCACTGGGACTGACTGTTCTGGTTGTCTGCTTGATATCCATTTTTTCATTCTTCCTTACTAAGAGAACCTCATGACATTGTGAGTCATATGTGTCCATTATGAAATACCTACCTTCCCAGACCTCTTTTCCTCTAGCAATGGCCATGCAGTAGGATTTTGGCTAATGAGATACATATAGTTTATTAAACAGGATGGACTCAGCTAGTATATTGCCAGTTGAATTATTATTTTAAAGGATTCTAGAAGAGTTTGGCAAACACTATCATATTGGTGTCTGCTATATAATTCTTTATCGGGCTATTCTCCATCTGCCGTGGGTTTCTTTCCTTCCCCCATATGAAACTCAGACTAGACACAAGAAGGCATAACAGATGTGGGACCACTAGATGAAAAGCTAAACAAGAGATTAGGCCTGGTGGAGCAGGAAGCTGAGAGCCCTCATTCCGCCTCTTAGCCCTGTCTGCCTACCCTTCCAAAAAATGACAATCCTGAGCAGCTACACTAGCCCTGAATTCCTTACTACCTTTGGACTTGGGTTCCATGGGGGAAAAAATCTTATTAAGTCTGTTTAGTTGAGTTTGTTTCATGCAGTCGAACAGAACGGTGACTGATATAGATCACACATGTGGTCTTCTTACCCAAGTCTTCCGTGCCCAGCTGGAAATTTTACATTCAAGGAACACAGAAATGTGAAGAAAACTGCCTAGCTTGTTGTCTCTAAATCCCAGACAATATCAGATGATGGGAAATTAAAAGTATGCTACTGATTGAATTTTCATAGAGATTCTTTAAACAGCAGGACAGCTTGAAATTTAATTTTATTTATCACTTTTCGATTTAAGTAGAGATTGCCTTTGCAAGAACTAAGGAGGCCTATTTCTTGCATGGTGTGACTGGAGGAATAACAAAAGGCTGGGTGATTAAGAAGTGATTCTCAGTGGGTTAAGCCGCTGCCTTTGGCTCAGGTCATGATCTCAGACCCTGGGACTGAGCCCCACATCGGCTCTCTGCTCAGGGGGGAGTCTGCTTCCTCCTCTCTCTCTGCCTGCCTCTTTCCTTACATGTGATCTCTGTCAAATAAATAAATAAAATCTTAAAAAAAAAAAAAAAGATTCTCCCGAGGGGCATGCCCACAACATCTAACCCCGTGCTGTCGTCCTGATTTTTCTGCCGGGGAAGGTCTATACAGGCCTGGGATTTGGTAGTGACCACATTAATCAAAACACTGCTATCAGTTATCAAAAACATATGTTTCATTAGTTGATAAGAATAACTTTAGGGATGCCTGGGCGGCTTCCTCGGTTAAGCATGTGCCTTTGGCCCAGGTCATGATCCTGGGATCCTGAGATTGAGTACCACATCAGGCTACCTGCTTGGGGGAGTCTGCTTCTCCCTGCCTATGCTCTCTATCTCTATCTCTTGCTTTCAAATAAATAAAATGAATTTAAAAATCTTAAAAAAAATAAAAATAAAAAAATTAAAATTAAAATTAAAAAAAAAAAAAGAAAGAAAGAACTCTAGGCCAAGGGTCAAAAAACTGTCTGGAAAGAGCCAGGTAGTAAATGTTTTCAGCTTTGTTGCCAGTCGCAACTATTAAACTCTGCCACTGAAGTGTTGTTTCTTGGACAGTGAAATCTGAACTTCATGTAATTCTCAAGTGTTGTAAAATGGTAGTCCTCTTGATATTTTTTTAACCCTTTAAAATGTGGAATTTATTCTTATCTCCATATGAAACCAGCTGGTGGGCTGATTTTGGCCCCAGAGGACTGGAGGGATTTTGAGGAGGGGGGAAGGCATTGTTACCCCACAAGTGCATTCAAATCAACATGAACTGTCAACAAGTCGCCCTCGGATCCTGGGAACTGGAGAAAGGAAAGTCTTTATAAGGAAGGTGTGTAAGCACCTCTGCATCAACCTCAGCGTCTCTCTTCCATTTCTTTGTTTCTCAGTATCTCAATCCAGAAGCAGGGGTGGATTTCACTTGAAACTGATGCTGCTTCAGTGTTGGGAGCCCTCACTGACTTCAGCTTCCCTGAGAAGATCCCTAGCTAGGTGTTCACATGACCTCAGCTTTCCGTAAACTTTGGAAAAAGTAGGGTAAGAAGTATTCTGATGTGGACCAGCTAATTGGAAGAACTTTTTTTTACCAGATCATATCAAAAGCAGTAATTCGTTAAGAAGAACAGAACATTTCAAGTAGAAATTATACATAGCCTATTTTGATATTTTTTGATGATTTAGTTAATCACGGGAACATATGGAAAATAGGCTTACATTTCTTACTGATTTGAGGTTAATACTGCTATCAACAGATATCATAAAATTATAAAATGTCACTACATGATGGCATCAGCGACAGACTAATAAACGTGATCAATTCAATGAGTATTTAAGGAGTCACTTCATAGGCACTGGGAAAGTCCTGAGACGGTGCTCCTCATGGACCTAGAGAGCCCCAACATCTCCCTCAGTCTGACTAAACTTTAGACAGATTTCTTCCTGACTCTAGACCCTGATCTGTCTCTCTCTCTTTCTTTTAGAGCATTCTCTTTAAAAAACTTACAATTGTAATTTTTTTCTCTGCTCCTTAGAAATGTAAATCTTTTTAAAAGCCTCTAGCTAAGGGATAGTATCTGCAACTCTCAGCCTCTGTGGGGAGGGTAAGAGACTAATTTTGGTAGGTACCAAGTAGCAAACACAAACAGCCTCATCACAGAAAAAGACACTTGCACACCCAAGAATAAGTTAATGAGCTGGACACATGCCACTGATCAAATTTCCCCTCAATACCTTCAGGTATTTTTTTCTCCAGCTTATTCTAGCTCTTAAAAACTCTATCTTTTGTTTTAGTATAGCTAAGTTCAGAGGGAGCCCTAGCCTCTCCCTCTAGGGCAATAAATAGCCTCACATTGTTTTCATTGCCTATTTAACTCTCTCAGGCACAATTTTTGCTTTGATATCACATATGAAAGAAACCTAATAAATGTTTTCCCAAACTTGATGTAAGTCAATAACATGTGTGTCAGATTATCAATGAATTTTGAAGTTAAGAGAAACTTTCCTAAAAACATCAAATAAAAACGTTTGATCAGCTCAAAAAAAAAAAAAAAAAGTTTGATTAACTCTTGTAAAGACTGCATTATCTTTTTTTAATAAAAAATTATTTTGCAGGATTTTCATTATATGAAGAAGTGATCAAAGAATTTGCCCTCAAGAACTCTAGAAAAACTTTTAAAGAGATTTATCAGGAAGCTTATGAAAATATCATGTTGTTTTTCTGGAATTTGTAATGTTTGTGGTATCCCACTACAGTGATTTAAAATTCATCAGGATTCATTTTTTATTAGAAATGAATATTACTTTTCTATTGACAATGTGTATTCTTCTGAAAAAGAGTCTCATCAAATGACATAAGGTTTAAGCAGCACAAAACTTAGATCCACCTGTGCGCACATCAGCCCTATCACTAATTGCCATCTTGTCCTCCTGTATTCAATACCGGAGCTGGTTTAATCATTCCTCCTTCCTCAGTGAGGCTTTCTGGAGTTCTGAGACTAGAAAACTCAGCACCATATTTGCCAAACTCCTTTGCAAGTGTATGCAATTATGTTAGTTTCTGCCTTCTAGAAGCATGTGGACTCTACATTTGTAAAGTCGACAGGAGGAGATGGAGGTCCACCTCCTGCTTCTTGGTTTACTTCTGCTGCTAAGTCAAGTCCTAGAGACATGCATTTCCCAGTCTCTGGTCACTAGGATTGTGATTTCCAAAAGACAGCTGCATTAGCAGAAGCCACCTTCTGATTCGTCACCTTCCTGACTATAAGTAAGCTCACAACTTCTCTTGCAAATCAGTTTCACTGTGATATTTTGAGGATTATTCTAGAAGAATCTTCTGCCAGGACTTCCTATGATATTATAAGCACCCAATCCCCTGTGCCAAATCCCTTTCTACTTAAAATTTCTAGGATGGTTTCTATTACCGCACCTGAACTGTGTCTGATACACACTCTCTCTCTCCCCTCTACAACATCTCTTCTACACAGTTAACTTTCTAAATCAAAGGTTCTATTAGATTACACCCTAAGCTTCGAGAATAATGTCCAAATATCTCAGTAGGCTTAAGAGGCCCTCAACAATCTATTATCAACCCAGTTGTACAGCTTCTTCTTCTACTACCTTTTTTTATTCTGTTTGCCCTACTCAATAGGCAGGCTACCTTCCACATACTTTGAATTTATTTTGTATCTCGATTCTTGATGTTACTCAAATGTCTTTCAAAACCTAAGTAGTTTCCCTACTACTTCTTGGAGCTTGGGAAGTACTACTCATCCCTAAAAGCCCTGTTCCTTTTATCAAACTTTCATGAGCTCCTGAAAAGAATCAGTCATTTGTTCCTCTTAAATCTCAAAGCAAATTTGTTAATATAACCTCCTTTGACACAAAACATATTTTGGAAATGACTTACGGTTATCACTACATATGGTTATATGACTACCCCATTAATTTCAGAAATTAGAAGTCACCTTTTATCTTTCAGTCCCTTCATTACCTGCCTTACATGAGGTATCACATGAATACATATAAATGAAAAAGTGGACAAATAGAAGAACATATGTAATGGCAAAGAAATATTTATTAGCATTTGCTTATTTATTTTTGCCCAACACTGGCTGGGTCAAAGAGAATATATATGTTAGAAAAAAAAATGAAGTAGATAAACATCAATTTTACTAATAATTCATTGTATTTTAAGATAACTCACTAAATAAATTTTCTAAAGACTTTTCTTTATAGTTGCGATATTAAACCCCAAGTCACGGGGTTTCTTCCTTTCCAACCCTTGATCTACCCACGGTGTTTTCCAAAACCACAGGGATGTTTTATCCAAAAGAATTTCTTTAATTTTCCTGACTCCAAGCTTTACAATCGATGGTGTGCTATTAAATCATCTCTTCAAAAGAAAAATGCCTTGATTTTTAGCATTTGCCAATTTCCATGATGTTAGTATTCTCAGTACTTCCGGTTTCAAGGGCTGCTATGTTCAGCAATTATCTTGCAGTATTCCTGAAAATTCAGTGGTCATGGCCTGTGAGCAGGTTTAACTAAATTATAACGGTCTTATATTCAATTTTCAACAATCTACTTCCAGAGCTACATCTTGGACCCAAGACTTTCCCTTTGGAATTTTAACTGAAATGTATTACGTTCCTACATAAATCTTTTGTCTCTGTCTCTCATGGTGCAACTTCTCAAACCTAGACCCCATGGTGAAATCTATGTACTAATTCACTCACCCTTCCATTGTCTCTTTTCTACAAAATTTCTATCTGGAGTCAATCCAATCTTCTGCTGTGTACATTACATGAACAACAGAATGCTGCAAAATCCTGAGAAAATCTGACAGCCACATGCATTGTTGTGACAATGTGACTTATGCTTCTCAACATCAAATGAGACCTTCAACTTTTCTAGGAATTCCTCTGACATGGCCCTGAAGCATTCCCCTTTCTATTCCTTCTGATAATTTATCTAAACCTATCATAGCTCCTGTCTTATAGGTGAGCATTTTCTGTTCCTGCAGACAACCACAGAGAAAATTAACGTTAATGGGGTATGAAAACCCAACTTTTCACTCCAGTATCAAAAGGTCACAGTTGTCTACAAGGATACTTACATTATTCCTGAAATTTCAGAAAGGAACTTGTCCTTTCTCATTCCAAAGAATGTACCTCCTTTTGTACTCTCAACTACCTATTTTTCTTTCTCTTCTGCAATGTCGCTGCATCACATGTTCTCCATCTGATAAATCTGCAACTTCACTGTCATAACTTGTTCCTTTCCTGATAACCTATAAACATGTTTCAATTTACCTTATTAAATTAAAAAAATAATCCTTACCCAACCCAGCCAGTAAAAATAAAATCTTTTTCATGACAAAATCTTCCCTTGACCAATCTTTCCCTTTTCATTCCAGTTCGTTAACAAAAGAGTCTCTGCCAATCTCATTTTAAACAAAGAAATATTTACATTATATATAGGCACCGATGAATATTAATTATGCTAGAAGAGCAGTTTTTCATCTTTCAGTCCTACTGTATTTCTACTTTTATCCGAGTGTGTATGTATGCGTAAATCAGACTGACGGGATTTGGTCCTTGCCTATGAGATAAGCTACTAACCCTTACCGACAGAGGGCAAAGAAGAGTAGGCGTCTCAGGTTAGAAGGGGTCATCTAGGGTGCCTAGGTGGCTCAGTGGGTCTCAGGTTAGAAGGGGTCATCTAGGTGCCTGGGTGGCTCAGTGGGTTAAAGTCTCTGCCTTTGGCTCAAGTCATGATCTCAGGGTCCTAGGATCGAGCCCCACATAGGGCTCTCTGTTCAGCAGGGAGCCTGCTTCCCTTCCTCTCTGCCTACTTGTGATCTCTGTCAAATAAATAAATAAAATCTTAAAAAAAAAAAAGGTAAGAAAAAAATGTAAGAAAAGCTTTTTCCACTGGCTTATTATTTAGATACTCAAAATATCTGGGTTATACCTTTGAGAAGGATGAAAAAGGACCAATATAATGGTGTTCTTGAATCAGAAGAAACAGATCAGATTCAGAATTCAGGTAAAAAAGAACCTTTGGCCATAAATTGGCCAACGTGGGAAACGTTATACTTAGATATCTCTGACTGAGCAAGTAGCATTATTTTCAGTAGGCAGAGAAAAATACACTCACATTTATATACCAAATCATCAATTTATCAAACTGTAGCTTGAGGAAAAAAGTTTTTTGGCCCTCTTCTACAATAAGTTATTTGATTTGTAAAATACAGTTTTTTATAATCATGTTGTCACCGAAAAGTAGTGAAATCAATTTGGTTTTTCTTCTTTGGGTCAGCAGGAAGTTCTATCTCATTTTCCTCCAGGTAGCTTTTATGACAGATATTAATCATATAGACATGTCTTCTTTTTCAGAACTACAAAGGCTCAGTGTTCCACAACGCTGGCTTATTCTCTACAAGGCACCCAGGCAGAATATTAAAAGCAAAACAATTTCATAACACTGTGTACTTGATGTTACAAGTAAAATCTCAAGACGATCTTATTATCAAGATGAGGTTTTTATAGCAAAACTATTCTGATGATCTGTTATCGGTTATAATAGTATTTTGTTGAGTTGGTCAGGGAAGGTTCTTTGGTCCTACCTCTTACAAGACTTACTTCTAACAGAAGTAACTGATGGTATGCTGTTTATACTGTAGGTAGAGCAGGAGAGATGAAATCCTCACACCTGATATCTATAGAGCATTTTCAACTTTTACAAACTGGATTATCATATTGTACCTCATTTGCTTTCATCTTCAATTTGAGAAACACATTAGAAATGTAGTTGTTATGGGGCACCTGGGTGGCTCAGTGGGTTAAAACCTCTGCCTTCGGCCCAGGTCATGATCTCAGGGTCCTGGGATCGAGCCCCACATTGGGCTCTCTGCTCAGCAGGGAGCCTGCTTCCCTTTCTCTCTCTCTGCTTGCCTCTCTGCCTGCTTGTGATCTCTGTCAAATAAATAAATAAATCTTTAGAAAAAAAAAAGAAATGTAGTTGTTATTTTCATTGAGCAGATTGAGAAATTCAGGCTAGAACGACTGGCTTGGCTTGCTAAATTTGAACACAAACTCAAATCCCATGACTCCTAACCCAGATAGTATTTTCATCTACTAGTACTTAATTTGATTTGTCATTAAATAACAATTACTTTTTCCTTTGATTCATTCCAACTCATCTCACATGCCTCATACGTATTTTCTTTCAGATAAAAAGGACAGAAAAACTGTACACACAGCAGCACATTTTCCCCCTACTGACTTCACACACTTTTATTTGCCGAGACTCATTTGTTTCTACTCTATGACACATACCTCAAAATTTAGTTTCTACCAACATAATAACAAAAATCTATTCAGTGAACCAATTCTGAAGTACAGTGGAAAAAGTAACTATGTTGTCATGAAAATCATTTTTCTACAATGGGTCTCAGTTTCATGTATACACACACACGAAAGTAAAAATACTTGTTTCATATGGTTATTGAATCGAGCTAGTGCTGAACACGTATGTGCCTAGTCAAATTATGTAAGTGAAGATAGCATTCTCTCCAGACAGCTTTCCTTTACTTCCCTGTCTTCATCTCCAAAGACACCACGTCCTGTTGACTCTATGCCACGAGTAGCTCTGTAATTTGTCTTTTCTCCTCCAACTTCACTAAGTTTGTCTTAGCTTAGATCTGTACCATGCTCCTGCCCTTACTATAAATTATATCCTGTTTCCAGTCCTACCAATTTCAGTTTAATGAGGTTTATCGAGAATGAGTTCCAGTGACAGTTACAACCACTAAATACTTGAGTTTCCTTGAGATACCTGCATTCCTACTTTTCAATGCATCTTTGATGCATGTGACTACTTCAGGTCGATAGTCTTCATTGGGTACAGAGAGTTCTTAAGACCCTTTAAACACCTACTACATTTTACTTCAATGTGCCAATATCTACCAATAATAGTAAAAACCAATCAATCAGAGGTAAAAATGGAGGCTAACAATCTTGAGAGAAGTCAACCAAACTCACTTTTACCAGGGACCATCTGAAAGGGTGAATCCTAACTTTGCATATATGGAGAAAGTCCTATAAAGTCCCAGTACTCTTTCAGAAAAATGATGTGTCCTCATTGGGGAAAAGATCATTCCAGATAGGGTCACTTCATTCCATGAAGATGCCTACTGAAAACCCAAGTTCTTTTACAGGGTATGTTTCCCATGAACTTTTAGCCTTCGCCCATTATACTGTAAGACATTCCCTAAGAAGTGCCTCCTGCCGTGAGATTCCAAGAATATCTGGAATCCAACGTCTGTTGGAAATGTAACTCCCATAAGTGAGTAGGAATCTGAAAATCCAAAAATACTTACACCAAAGTTGGTAGCAGCAAATCGATCTGAGGCGGAAACTTGCACGTTCGTTGAAACTGTCGTGTGAGCATAGAAAGCGTTTATATTTGCCAACAAGGTACTCATGACAGCAGGGACGCCAGGGCACATGTATTTAGAAGACAGACATGAGAAGTGCCTACAAGACAGAAACATTAAGCACTCTTAAAACACAAACCAATTAATTCATGTAACAGCGCACCCTCTAATGCCAGTAATTACTTCCTTAACTACATCTACGAAGAAGAGCAGAAACTCCCACCATCTCCACTACATGAAAGAGAAAGCAATTTCAGCTTTTAAAAATGTCTCATTCATAAAAGGGGGGTGGCTTAATTAGAATGTGATTTGTCCCAGGGATGACTGCATAATTCAACTGTGGGAATGTTGTGTGTACACATCCAAAGTGCAATTTCCGATGGAATCCAGCACCGACCGAAAGCAATTCCACGGGAGTCTCCCGTTCTCCAGCAACTATGCCATCACTTACTTCAGGTCCCGACATGCTCTATTTCAACCAGAATGCCCTTTCATTCTTGTATTCCTATCACATTGATGAACCAAAAGGCTCTCTCTCTTTTTTTTTTTTTAAGATTTTAATTATTTATATGACAGACAGAGATCACAAGTAGGCAGAGACGCAGGCAGAGAGATAGGGGGAAGCAGTCTCCCCGTTGAACAGAGAACCTGATGTGGGGCTCGATCTCAGGACCTTGGGATCATGACCTGAGCTGAAAGCAGAGGCTTTAACCCACTGAGCCACCCAGGCACCCCAAGGCTCTCCTTTCTTTGCAAGTCTACTGAACAAGTGAACTTAAAATCTGACTTGAGTACAGTTTCTGGAATTTTGTCATCAGAATACCTTCCAGAAGCAGTTCAGCTTTCCTGGCATTTTGCTGCAACCAGGATTTAATAAGGCAAACGGATGAATAGTGAGGACAGATTGAATTATGCCAGCTCAATGCTTAAAGACCATTTCTTTTAAACCCTGAATAATAGTATCATTCACAGACATCAGAAGCATCCAGTGCTCAGTTCTGTTACTTCTCTCAAGAAAACCTGTTTCATTTGAACTATAACAAAAGAGTTGAAAATTGAAAGCACAGCTTATGATAAAAGTGAGAAGATAAAATACGGAGGAAAGAAATTTTCACTATGCAATCTGATGCTATTTTGTTCTCCTATGTCAGTAATTTTTCCTTCACTTAGGCATCTCTGAATTCCGTATTACTGAACTCAATCACAGAATGAACAAACATAAGTAAATGTCCTGAATAACACCTCAGAAGAAATGGATGACGGTCCTGGAAATGGTGGCTTCTCTTAGATTTTAGCTATGTCACTCATACAGCTTGTTGCAATACTAGCTGATAAAAATAGGTTAAAGTTTAAACATGGATCTTTGAGGATTATGAATAACAAAGCCTGACGTGGGAGTTGCATGATGTTTTGCTATTTAACCCTAGAAATACATTATCACTGATTGCTTCCTTTAGGTAAATGATACCTACTTTGACTTTATTATATACTAAATTAACTATATCTGTTAAGAATATCACAAATAATATAAAGATATTAAAAATAGAAAGCAAAATCTCTTAACACTATGTATCTTTTTTTTTGAGCAATTCACAGTAATAAAATTTGTTAAACCCAAGTTAGAGGTTAAGAGTCATGGAATATGCAAGATCTAAATGTAATGGTATGGGGGATGGCACAAGAAAAATAAACATCCCTAGGGGGAACAAGAGTTATAGAAACATCGGTTGTCAAAATAAATTGGTAAGAAACTCAAACACAGGAAGTTTATTATCTTGAACATCCTTGATATATTTAAAGGGATACTGGAGGTCACCAGGATGAACAATCTTGCTTTTGGTTTATAAAAAAAGGTATCCATGTCTCCTTGATGCAGCCAAGTGTTACAAAGTATTTAAATCTGGTAGCTGCCACCTTCTGATTTTTGGTGCCCATGCGATCAATAACAGTGTAGCAGGGACTTTAAGCAGAAATAATGGACAAACATAATAAATATTCTGAAGGCGCTTCTAGCCTGAATTCTATAGGTGAAATTGAAAATCTTATAAGGAAGATGACACAATTATTGAACAATGTTCATTGCTTATAAGGCATCTGAGAGGGAAAATGAGCATAATATGGGGAGACCAGGGATATAAACAAGCAAGCTTTGTCTCTTTTATACTTTGAGTTGGTAAACTTAGTGTTTTAATGATGAATGTTTTAACGTTTAAATGATGAAAATGCCCTACAAAATTGTGGTTGTGGGGGCTTTGAGAGATGTAATTTTGACTTACCTAGTGTAACACAATCTTTGCTATGTACTTATCATTATGTTAATACATATAAAATCAGAAAAGCAGTAAAAAATACACTGGTTTTCATACTTTAAGGTTTTCTTCAAAAAATAATTCAATTTATAGCTAAATGGTAGGATTATAATACTTTCTCCTATTAGAACTGATTAGAAATAGAATTAGAATTGACCTTAGTATTTTTCTATTCTTTAACTTTTCATTTTTTTTGTTTGTTCATTTTTTTAATCAAAGGCATCTGGCCAGAGTCCTCTCCCTTCAATAGCTACACATTTACTATCTTTCTGGAACTATTTTTCATGACAGGAATCTAAAGTTGTTTAAAACATGCTCCTGGAGTAAAATATGTATACCCTAATCAAGAGGACACACATGAAAGACTAGTTTTCCCATGCAAGAGAAAGTGCTATTACAGAATTATGTAAAAGTTTTCATGCTATTACAGAAGTATCCATTGGATAGAGGAAGTCCGGAGGCCCAGAGATGGATGACGCAGGTTCAACGGCTGATTGGAGCCCACTGGTGGTAAGCAGTGGATACATCAGAGGGAAATGTCTGAGTCAAGGTCTTGAGGATTAAAATTCATGTAATGGCTTTACAGAAGAGTAAAGAGTTTAGTGTCCCTAGAATTTGGTCTAATAAATATATATTTTTAATATTTTAATTTAATTTTATTTTTTTCAGTGTTCCAAGATTAATTGCTTATGCACCACACCCAGTGCTCCATGCAATACGTGCCCTCCTTAATACCCACCACCAGGCTCACCCATCCTCCCATCTCCCTCCCTGCCAAAACCCTCAGATTGTTTCTCAGAGTCCACAGTCTCTCATGGTTCATCTCCCCCTCCCATTTCCCCAAATTCACTTTTTCTTTCCTTTTCCCAATGCCCTCCATGCTATTCCTTATGCTCCACAAATAAATGAAACCATATGATAATCGACTTTCTCTGCTTGATTTATTTCACTCAGCATAATCTCTTCCAGTCCCTTCCACGTTGATACAAAAGTTGGGTATTCATCCTTTCTGATGGCTGCATCTGCGAAAATTGGATAGCTATGTATAGAAGAATGAAACTAGACCATTCTCTCACACCATACACAAAAATAAACTCAAATGGATGAAAGACCTCAATGCAAGGCAGGAAGCTATCAAAATCCTAGATGAGAACATAGGCAGTAATCTCTTCGACATCAGCCACAGCAACTTCTTTCAAGACATGTCTCCAAAGGCAAAGGAAACAAAAGCAAAAATGAACTTTTGGGAGTTCATCAAGATCATAAGCTTCTGAACAGCAGAGGAAATAGTCAAGAAAACAAAGAGGCAACCTACGGAATGGGAGAAGATATTCTCAAATGACACTACAGACAAAGGGCTGATATCCAAGATCTATAAAGAACTCCTCAATCTCAACACTCAAAAAACAGAAAATTACGTCAAAAAATGGGGAGAAGACATGAACAGACACTTCTCCAAAGAAGGCATACAAATGGCTAACAGACACATGAAAAAATGTTCATCATCATTAGCCATCATGGAGATTCAAATCCAAACCACATTGAGATACCACCTTAGACCAGTGAGAATGGCCAAAATCAACAAGACAGTAAACAAGTGTTATAGAGAATGTGGAGAAAGGGGATCCCCCTTATACTGTTGGTGGGAATGCAAGCTGATGCAGCCACTTTGGTCTAATAAATATTTATTCTAAGTGTGAGATACTGTGTTAGACATTGGATATATATTAAGGAATCCACTTACAGACAAATGGGAGAATCAGTCACACAAGAAATGTAAAACAATTATGCAAATGTTATGAAAAAGAAAAGCCAAACAGAGTGCTAGAAGAGTAAGTTGGAGTGTGCATATTGTGCCCTGGTGGGTCTCAAACTGAGACTGGGCTAAGAGTTAATGCATGACTCAGAGACAGCCAAACCCAGCATAGTGCTTGCTGTCACTGGTACGTAAAAGATGTATTTCAGAGGAATACAGGAGTAAAAACCAAGGCACAATGGAGAAAAGATATTGTGTGCAATGAACCCTAGCAATTTTAGGTTGGTAGAGCCCCAATTTCCCAGAGAATACCCTACCCTTGGTCTTACCAGAGATAATGTTGGGGGTATGTAGGAGAGTCTCGTGAAATAAGTTAGGGAAGTTGGACCTATTTTCTAGACCAAAGGACTTTTTCACACAAAATTCAGAGTCTTAGAGTGAGTTTAAGTAAAAACAGTATCTCCAAGGAACTCTAGCTTTTTACATGGATAGAAAGTACCATCATGAGAGTTGAATTTAAATAGAGTAATGGTAGGAAGGAGACTTTAGGAGAATGGGTTTAAAGAAGGTGAGACAGGGGCACCTGGGTGGCTCAGTCAGTTAGGCAACTGCCTTCGGCTCAGGTCATGATCCCAAGGTCCTGGGATGGAGTCCTACATCGAGTTCCTTGCTCAGTGGGGAGTCTGTTTCTCCCTCTCCCTAGGACCCTCCCCCTTGCTCATGCTCTCTCTCTCCTACTCTCTCTCTTAACAAATAAAGTATTTAAAAAAAATAAAAAATAAAGAAGGTGAGACTGAAGAGTCCAGTCAAGAGGATATACAGGAAAGAGACGGAGGGTATCTGAACTCTGGTAATAGCTATATGAAATATGAAGGAGGAATGAATGTGAAAACACTGAGGGAAGAAAAACTGTCAGGACTTGGTGACTGATGGGGACTGAGAAGTAGAGAAGTAGGGAAGAGAAATGGTTAAGCTGCTTGGGGCTTCTGGGTAGCTCAGATAGTTAATCATCTGCTTTTGGCTCAGGTCATGATTTCCAGGTCCTGAGATCAACCCCCATGCTGGACTCCCTGCTCAGCAGAGAGTCTGCTTCTCTCTCTTCCCCTGCTTATGTGTTCTCTCTCTCTCTCTCTCTCTCTCTCTCAAGTGAATAAATAAAATCTTTTAAAAAAAGAGAGAGAGAGAGAGAGAGAGATGGTTTGGTTCCAAGGTTTCAGTTTGGGTTACTGGTACCTCTGCCAAGTGAACTAGGAATTAAAAAGGAGAAATAAATTGTAAGGTGGGGATTAGATGTTCAGTTGAGTTTAAGCTTAAGGAACTTAAAGGGCTTTCACATAGGAATGTCTACCAGGTTACTGGACACCTGAACTGGACACTTGGATCGGGGTGGAGGGGGTCACCAGCATGTCAGCATCAGTCAAAACCATGAGAAACAATAAGATCATCCTGGAAGATTATGTAGCATGATGAGAGAAATACCAGGATTTAGAGCCTGGAAAACACCAATATATAAGAGACTATTGAAAGGAAATAAAAGGGGGGGAGGATTCTATGATTGGGGCCAAAGCCAGGGGGCGGGGGGAACAGATGGGACCAGGGAAACCATGATAATGGGAGATTTTCAGGTAAAGAATAAATGATGCTGTTAGGTACAGTGAGAAAGTCTTTTAAGGACAGAAAGTAGACTATTGGACTTGACAAATATACTTTATTGTGACTTAACAAGAGCAATGCTAGTGGAATGACAGGAGTTTGCAGTAAGAGTAAATAGGATGAAAAGTGGGTAAGTGCTGGGGGTGACCAAGGTCAAGGCCACATTCTGCTGGTTTCCTGCTAAGGGTTTTTCACATCTCATGTGGATTATTTGGAGTTGGTGGAGATTTTTGCAGAGGCAACTGACATTATCAGACAAATTTGGAAAGATGACTCCAGAGTGTTGTAAAGATAGATTGAAATGAGAAGGTACTGGAAGCAGAATAAGAAGAATTTAGGAAGATATAGAAGTAAAAATGATACTTCTGTCCTGCTTCCAAAATGATGAAGTACTTCATCATTCTGGAACAAAATAATCTTGAGGTAATCTAAAACTCACAGAATCACATGGTTTCTGACCTCCAAGATATAACACCTTGAATATTTCTCTGAAACCTAAAGTTTCTAACAAAACAATTTGAACTTGCTTTTACTCGTTATAAGTGAAAATTTATAATGACCTCTGAAAATATGGACCCTAGCTTGGTGCCCCACCAAGAATAGCACAGGAATTCCATGTAAAATACATAACTTTGGGTAGGCTATGTTTTTGCTTTGTTTTGCCAGTGTTTTTGAAGTCTGACTCTCTCCCTGTCTTTGGGGTAATTAAATATTTATTTTCCTTTTCTAATTTTCTTCTTTTTTGAAGATTTATTTCTTTGATTGAGAGAGAGAGTGTGCATGGGGGACAGGGACAGTGGCAGAAAGAGAGGGAGAATCCCAAGCAGGCTCCCCTTTGAGTGCAGAGCCCGATGTGGGGCTCAGTCTCATGAGCCTAAGATCACGGCATGAGTTGAAACCAAGTGTCAGATGTTTAACCAACTTGTCCGCCCAGGCGCCCCTCTAATTTTTTTTTTTTTTTCCTTCCTAAGGTCACAGAACAAGTAACGTGATTCAGGATTGGAGCTCAGGCAATATAAGTTTAAAACCATCTCTCTTAGCCACTAGGTATCTTTCTCTTAATTTATCCTCCTCCTCATCTCTTCAATGTTGTATATTACTTGCACATGTAGCTGGTCCTTTCAGTATGTGTCTAGTACATGCTTTGTTATCTCATCTTATTCAGCCTGCCTCTAGCATAGTGTTTTCTTGTACAAGGGAGATGACCGATGTTTATTAATGAAAACAAAAACAATGTGAGCCAAATGTATTTATGTAGAATTAGAGTGTAGAGGACATGTGGTTTGTTACCTTGAGTACAACAGTTTATCAAAACAGATAATTGCTTTATAAATATTTGTTGAAGTACATAACAGTTAATAGTAATGATGACAATAACTTTGAAGGTTAATAGCATTCTGCTTATAACTGCTATATATTTTAAATTTTCCAGAGCATTAGGCATATATTCATCTTAGAGGATAGATAGAAATACTTTGCTTTCTGATTTTAATTTAACTGAGATAATTTCTGGGGTATGATTGGAAGTAGCTAGCTATATGTGATTCACCCCTTGAAACTTCCCATGAAAAACAAAGGAAAACAAAAAAAGAATGCCAAGTCATAAAAGCACTAGACATTAGGGTACCAATCAAAGATTGCCTGGTATCTTTAGATTAGGAAAAGATACCTTTCCTAAGTAGACTTTGCCTAAGTTTACGGCAGCTGGCTAGGTTGAGAGATGTTCAGTGGCTGACTGGTATGTCTAAACTCCTAAAATATTAACCTGACTAGAGAGGAAATGGGAGGATATTTCTAGCAATCATACACTGTCAACCCCGTATCTAAGACTGGGGCTGAGACTGCTGGCCAGCAGCCTGGCAATCACTCCCTATTCCATGCTAATGGCTTCTCAAGGCTGTAAAGAACTATCTCTTGTTTCTCACACCTACTCACTCTATATCCGTTAAAGAATATACAAATCCCAAGATTGCAGTACAGCTTGTGTAATAGGAGCTAGGCAATAGGATTTGAAGGTTAGAAAAAAGGCCCAGAAGAACACTGGGAACGGTATATCCTGGGGATTATACATAATCTTTAATGTTTTACTTCCAGTAAGAAAGAGTTCACAGCTTGTTTAGATTTATCCGGGGGTGGGGAGAAAATCCAGTTTTTACAGATGGAGAATCCACCAAAAAGAACAGGTAAGTATCTTTTCCCAGTCTAAATGAGAGCTGCATTTAAATAAAGTCATAGGTAATGGTGGAATATTTTTAGAGACTTGGCTTCCAGTTTAAGGTCTTTAGGTGAATGCTGACCATACCTAGGTGGTCAAAAAAATACGGATTCAAAGGAACCTGTAAGTTGCCATATAAGAAAGATAAACATCTTTACATATTATTTTAACATATAAAAGTGTAAATAAAAGTATATAACCCATATTATTCTCTAAAATACTATTAAACAAGATTTTTACAGAAGAAGTCAATAACACAGCACACGTAAAATGTTTTTTCTTTCAAAGTTTATCATAGACCTTACCAGTTTCTGGTTATTGTGTAGATGCAAAAAAATTACTATAAAATTACTATAAAATAGATACCACTCTGATTTCACTAAGTAAAATATATTGAGACTTAATCTTGAAGATATTAATGGAATTATTTTTCACTCATAACTTCCTAAAGCAAAATACAGGAACGAGAATAGCAATATGAAAGTCAAAGGAGAACAATGAGAAAAACTCGCTATTTCATTTAATGCTACTTTTCATTCCATTAGAACTTTACATCGGTGTAAACATCAAATTAGCCTCACAATGGTGTTTTTCTTGTGAGCTAATTAAAATTATAAGCAATAAAATTTTCATTGTTTGGTAAAAGGAAGAAGGTAAATAGATTAAAGTCATAAATATGGTCCTCCTTAATTTGGTTGGAATTAAATTGAACATGTCTCAATATATCTAAAAATTAAAGATAAAGTTGTCACTCTTTAGCACTTACATTAAAATGTTCTTCCTAAAACTAGTGACTCCAGAGTTAACTGGGAGTTGAAATACTAATATTAAAAGTTAAAGCATTTGAAAAAAAAAAAGTTTAAGCATTTGATAGTAACTTTTCAAATAAAACATTAAAATTCAGAATTTCCAAGTCACTCTTATGAATATAACCTTTTCCCTGGCTAGTAAAAAATACCTGTCTTTTTTTATTTCTCTCTCTCTCTTTTTTTTTTTTTTTTTTGAGAGTGGGGAGAGACAGGGAGAGAGAGAATCTTAAGCAAGCTCCACACCTGGCACAGAGCCAGATGAGGGGCTCAATCTCACAACCCTGAGATCATGACCTGAACTGAAATCAAGAGTCTGGCCCTTAACCGACTGAGCCATCTAGGCAAGCCTGTCCTTTTCTAGAAACTGTGATGAGGATAATAGTAAATCACAGCTGGTATATCTTGGTACCAAGTAGTAGTCTACATTGAACTTGCCATTTCACATTCCCTTTTAACGTAAATGGTAAATGATGAGGCAGTCAATATAATCAAGAAAATAGTATGCATCAAAGTACACATTTCTCAGATGATGGAAAGAAAAAAAAAGAGAAAAAGAGACTTAAATTTTGAAGAAGGCTAAGTATTAATCAGGGTTAGTGAAGACACTTCTTTTTTTTTTTTTTTTTAAGATTTTATTTATTTATTTGACAGAAAGAGATCACAAGCAGGCAGAGAGACAGGCAGAGAGAAAGGAGGAAGCAGGCATCCTGCTGAGCTGAGAGCCCGATGCAGGGCTTGATCCCAGGCCCCTGGGATCATGACCTGAGCTGAAGGCAGAGGCTTTAACCCATTGAGCCACCCAGGCGCCTCAACACTTCTTGAAAACCTTGAAAAAACCATCAGCAAATTGCTTTTTAGGTGTGTGGGGCAGAAAGAGGGATTCTGGGTGGCTAATTTAGAGCTCTAGGTACTATGGCATAGGCATGATTCGCTCTAATTCTAGCTCTTAGAAAAGTAACTCTTTCACTCTTAGATTCAGTTTCTCCATCTTTGAAGTGAAAAGATCTAATCCTTCCAAGCTTTAGCATGCTATGCATCTCTGAACACAGATAATTGGTTGTGTCCAGCCATAAACATTACTTCCTCCCACCATCAACATCTGATTCTATCGGAGCTCCTTGTTAATAAGGATAGCCAGAAAGCAGGGGACAAGGGAGCCATCGGCAGGCATCCTTCGCTCCTTGGTAGCTACCAGCTAACAGACTTCTACATAGTCTTCAATTTGCAAAGCACATTCTTCTGACTTTATGTGTGTCTCTTCTTTATGTGTGGTTATTGCCAAGGTGAAGTTTCTTGCATCTCCTTGCAAATCAATTCCTTTTAAAGGCTGTAGTTTCAATAGTTTCACTGCTACTTACATTGTTGTAGGACCCAGAGGGAAAACGGGATTTAAAGTACAATTAGCAATTTAAAAGGACTAAAGAGTACCTTACAGCAAATCACCCCTTCCAAAAGAACACCTTCAAACAAAAGAAGCCCTCAAGTACTATTGTGATCTTGGAAAATGCTAACATTTCCCAACATGGGTACAACTGAAAACAATGGATCAATAATGTTTAAATCCCCTGACTTTGCCTTTTTGAAGAAAATGGCGTTAGTGTCAAACCAATTTAACAAATAGAATTTCAGCTTCATGCCAAAAGTTAGAGTAACAAATTCAAAATGATGATGCTTAAACTGGCAGTGGGAAGATAGTTACTGGCATGTTTTTAGCTAACGCAATTGCTACAACATAATCAAGCATTAATTCTCAACTATTATTGGCAAAATGTTGAGAAGTCACGTGTATTTCAAATTATACATCCAGATTCAGGTCACTTGTTATTGTTTTGTAGGTATCACCATGGGGCTGGGGCTGGGGACAGGGAAGGATAATCATCTAACTCGTGCCTTTTCAGGGACAATTGTCCCTAGTCACATCCTTTTGTGGTTTTCAAGGGGTCCAAATGCCTTTAATTCAAAAGATTTAAAGAAAAGTTGTTGCTTTTTTGTTTTTCTTTCTTTCATTCGTTCTTTTTTTTTTTTTTTTTAAATAAAAATATAAGCAGGATGATTGGAAGGGAGCACTATAAAGACAACAGTAATTTTAGATCCTTTGGGGATTTCAGAGAAACAATATAAGGTGAAGGGAAAGACTATCTGTATTCTAATGTCAGAAATATACTAAAACATTATTTATCACATTTGCTCCCTAAAAGTCAAATTTGCATGCATTTCAGCGATTGCATACATGCTTGTGAAAGGTCCTCCAATAATGGGTCTGTGATCAAAGGAGCAAGACTGATACAAAACAAAAGTCAAGCAAAGCTTTATTTCTCTCCAAGCATTGAGAATCAAACTGATGGGCCAGGCCGCCTCTTGCAAAGAGGCGACCTCTCTCTGCCTTACAGACTTTTATAGAGCAAAGGCCATGTGGTTGGGCCTGGCCACACACAGGTGGCCAATGAGACTGTAACACACAGAGAAAGCTGCACAGTCATGCTATGCCACACACGGGTGGCCAATTGAATTACAATTTACCCTATAGTAGCTATTCGAACTAGCGTATCACCTTGGTCAGAACTGGCGCCCAAAAGGTGGGGCCCACACTCCTTGGTAACTAGGGAGACCGTATGCGCGCTTTACTGATTGGATGTCTCCACCTGACCCGACTCATCCCTGCATTCGGGCCATTATCTGACCTGCCCTTGCATTTGGGCTTTACCTGGGACTTGTTTTTAAGTAAGTCCCCTGGGTGGGTGGGGGGAGGGTGTGGGGGGGTGCTGGGACAGTTTAAGTTTTACTGCATAAACAAAGTCATTGTTTAACCGAATGGAATTGCTCTGGCTAAAGAGGCCCTTACACTTGTCACTAAAGAGGGGGTCAAACACTTCAGGATCCACTTCTCTTCTGGCGAAAAGCATCATAACTTTTCACAGATCCTGTGGATTGCTGGAACTCAACTACAGAGGTTGGGAGTATGAGGGCAGTGGTGGGAGACAGGAAGGCAATGAAATGCGTAGGGTTTGGCGGGGTGGTGGTAGCTAAAGAGTCAGTAAGGCTAGGACCCCCAGTTTACCATCAGCTTTCTCTGACACCTCTCCACATCTGTGCCTGGATTTGGTCCCTTCATGCCTAGGTTCTTACAGGACCCATGTATACCTCTATTACACGGTCTTGCTATTAAATTTCTTCTTCCTCTTTGCTCTAGATTAGGCGCTCACTGAAGCAAGAGAGATCTTTTACTGCTGTATCCCCATGTCCTGTGTCAGTCCTCATACTTAAATGCTCAGAATGTCTATCAAATAAAGGAATCGTATTTTCTGGAATGGGGACTCCACCAGAGACTGGATCTTGACTTCTTGTTTGCTGGTGTATTTTTAGTGCCTAAAAAACTTCTTGGCACATGGTATGCCCTCAATAAATATTTCTTACAGGAATGAGTGATTCACTCATCAATGAAGCAGCACTTTTTTAGAAAGCAGGCTGATGGCTCAAGCAGCTAAAATAGACCAGTGCCTTTAAAATAAACTATATCCCAATAGTTCCAGTTCAAATGTAAATTCAATTAAGAGGGCCAGTACCAAAGTCAAGGTTGTTTTTTAAGGACATCAAGGTGAAAAACACTGACAAAATTTCTTTCTCACTTGGTAGTAGAGTTGCATGTCCATAGTCTAAGGAAATCTCAGATTCTGTGAGATGCCCGAGGCTTCATTTTACAATAAATTTAAGACTCATTAAATACTCAGTTAAAATGTGTTTGTTAGACAGAAATCACCTCTAGAGGACAATTTCATCTCTGATGCTGACATGGAATCCCTGCATGTATTCAGGGGTGAATCGCAAGTCTGTCAGAATGTTTGCAAGAGCATTTATGTTTGCATTGATAGATGAAAAGCATGAAGGACTCCCAAAATTCTCATGAAGAAAACCATGCCCAGCATCATGGTGCAAAATATGTATAATGGTGTGCTTCTTTGGAAAGGAAACAGACTTTCATTCTTGCTATCATATATTGGAAGATTGCTTTTTTTTTTTTTTTTTAAGATGGATTTACTATGTGGGAACAAATCCTCCTGGTCCTTGATCAATCAGCTGTCCAAACAGGAAAATTGTAATCCTTTTTCTCCTCCCTCATGAATGTCCCAAAACAAAGAGTCATTTTTATGCAACAAATTGGGCCAATAAATTGTGCCCTTATCGAAAATGTTTTGTGGTAAAAGGAGAGAGATTTACAGTAAGCAAGAGGTACCTTAGAGGACTGGGAAGTTCAGTATTAATGTTCAAATTATTTATCAGCAAAATAGATTCAGCCTCCTTCTTATGAGAAGAAATACACAAGAGGAAAACGTAATAATGTACAACCAGACTCTCTGGCTTAATACACACTTCCCCTTTATTTCTGCTCCAAATCCATCTTCAAAGAAATGGGAGTATGCTTAAAAGGAACCAGGCAAAAAAAAAAAAAAAAAAAAAAAAAAAAAAAAAAAAAAAAA
>NC_081569.1:34575114-34663952 GCF_022355385.1 Mustela nigripes | reverse complement strand
AAAAAAAAAAAAAAAAAAAAAAAAAAAAAAAAAAAAAAAAGGAACCAGGCAATCTCTACTAAAAACAGGAAGAGTATGAGGTTACTTGGGGATTTGGCTAAGCATAAGTAGGCTTTAAATATCAAAAGAAACTGAGTTTTGACTTTTTTTTCTAATCAAATCATATCTAGGAAAGCCCACAAAAATTAAGCCGTTTTGTCCTTTCCTAATTTTGTAAATGCCCTTCCTATGTAGACAGGACGTCTGTTTCTTCCTTGAAGCTGAGTTCCCCAACTTTGTGTTTTTAAAATTAAGGGAAATACTTCTGAGGTAAGTTTGACATACTTCGTTCGAGGTTTTGTTGTTGTTAGTTGATTGGTTTTCTGGATCCCCGAAAGCCAAGTTTCATGACAACAGGAAAATACTACTGATCCAACAGGCAACCAATTTAAATTTGAAGATATAGTTGGTTACTTATAAATTCCTTTTTAAAAAATGTGTTATTCATTGGCCAACAATTGGTTAGGGATCAATTTATAATTTAGCTGGAGTGATACTCCAAGGAGTATCACTTGAAAAATATGGTAAAAAATATATATATATCCCTAGATGATCTCACTGATATGAGGAATCTGGGAAACAAGACAGAGGATCATAGGGGAAGGGAGGGAAAAATGAAACAAGAGGAAACCAGAGAAGGAGACAAACCATAAGAGACTCTTAATCTCAGGAAACAAACTGAGGGTTGCTGGAGGGGAGAGGGGTGGAGAGATGGGATAACTGAGTGATGGATATTGGGGAGGATATGTGTTATGGGGAGGGGGGAAAAATCCCTGAAAGTTACATTTCAACGGCTAACAGAAGAATGTCAGTACTCTGATATTTCTCCAAATTATCATAAATTATCAATCAATATGATATGCTCTAAAACACTTATAAGGTAAAACAGATACCAATACCAGCTCAATCTTTCAAGTTTCATTTTGCATGCTTTTGAGAAGTGAGACCTTTTTTTTTTAAAGATTTATTTATCTGAAAGAGAGAGACTGAGAGAGAATATATATGAGTTGGGGGAGAGGGAGAGAGAGAATCCCAAACAGACTTCCCACAGAGCGTGGAGTCCTATGCTGAGCTGGATCTCAAGACCCAGAGACCCTGACCTGAGCCAAAACCAAGAGTAGGACACTTAACTGACGGAGCTACCCAGGAGCCCTGGCAACTGTGAACTTCTGTCATGATGAAATATGCCATGGGAAGTTGAGAATAAACAGTTTCTGCTTCTGATGCATTCAATTAAAAATATGTACTGAGTTTCTATCATGCACCCAGAATTTTTTAGAAGGCAGTAATAAAACTTATGGCCGATGGATTCAAGATATGAGTTTGTAAATCTTTGAACAAAGCTCACATGCCCGTGACACCATTCTGCCATCTCTCAAACTAGATTACACAAGTAATTATAATATTAACATATTGATATAAAATGGTTACAGGTGTATTTTTCTATAAAAACTATTTCAACAACTAATGATCATCCATGAAGAGTCAATGAAGAGATCATATTCATACTGGTAGCCAAACTTTTTAGGAGTTAGACTGTCAAACAACAGGAATATTTTTTATTCTGGTGAGAATATAAAATTTGTACTGCCAAAGCAAAATTGCACGGACATAATGAAATAGGCCAGGAAAATTTTATTCAAGGGTGTGCAGTAGGGAAGATAAATCAGAACTCAGTCCGAACTCAGCTCCGCTGAAATAACCGATGGGGACATTTTTGAATTGGAAGGGGAATGGATGGAAGGTTTTACGACCTGGAGTTGGGGGAATCACAGTCACCTGTGTTTGCTAGTTGGCATTATCCCCCCCAAAAAGATAAACTTTCTCTTATACTCATGATCCAAGACAGTATTTACAACTTGGATCAAGGCACCCATCCAAATTAGGCTCCTACCCTCCAACAGAGACTGGGAGACACGTTTCTATACCGCTTGATGACTGCATTTGAGAGGGATACCTGCCGGGTCCTTGAGAAAGCTACTCCTTGGTTAAAACTGGCAGGAGGCTTTCAAAAAATTACAATTCAAAGAATTTACCATTATAAGTTTTCTAAAGTAAATGGTGTTAAAAAAAAAAAGGGGGGGGAAGTCAGGGACCTCTGGGTTTAAGCCTTCTGGATTTTGTAAGGGCCTAGTGTGAGAGGGAGGACAGGAGCCTAGGGGCCAGTTACAAATCTGTCTAAAGTTTTATCAAGTTAAGGGAAATGTTAAGGCCATCTTGGTCCGTGCTCAAAGCTTAAAGTTACATATAATAAATAAAAATATCATTATGAGGGGCACCTAGGTGTCTCAGATGGTTAAGCATCTGCCTTTGCCTCAGGTCATGATCTCCAGGTGCTGAGATGGAGCCCCACACTGGGTTCCCTGCTCAGCAGGAAATCTGCTTCTCCTCCTTCTGTCTCTCTCCATGCTCTGCTCTGTCTCTATCTCCCAGTCAAAGGAGTAAAAGATAAATACATGGAAATATCAATGTCAAATCAAATGCATAACCAGAAGTAGATAGAGTTGATCCTTGAATAATACAGGGGTTAAAGTCACTGACCCCTACACAGTCAAAAATCCACATATAACTTTGGGCTCCCCAAATCTTAACAATATATTGATTGTGACATATATATTATTTACCAGTCACATAAATAGTCATAAACATGTATTTTGTGGGTATGTATTCTTAGAATAAGATAGAGAAGAGAAAGCATTAAGAAAATCATAAGGAAGAGAAAAATACATTTGCACTACTGTAAAAAATCTACAATCTGTAAGTAGACCCACAACAGTCCAAACCCTTGGTGTTCAAGGGTTAACTACTGTATTTTATTATCATCAAAGAGTATTGCTCAAATTATTACCAAAAAAAGAAGACATTTTTTCCCCTTATGCCTATCTACCCTGCTTTCACTCTTAGACCAGCAGTTGGCAATCTTTAGGCCACAGCCAAACCCAGCCCATAGTTTTTGTTTTTAAAATAAAGTTTTAAAAACAGTACATGGCCATGCCAATTTTGTTTATTTAATATCTATGGCTGCCTTTGCACTTGGAGTGCAGTGATGCAGTTGTGACAACAGAGGTGATGCAGTTGTGACAACAGCCCTTCATCATTATGGGTTCACATGCAGGTCACTCAGTACAAAAGTAGCCACAAGTATTTTCTTATTACTCTTTACTGAGGTTAAAGATAAGGAAAAAAAATACAAGTGATAAAATGAATAAAGGATGATCTTCCTCTTTTCAGCTTTTAACCTTTTTCTACGTTAACGTGATTATGCTTCTTAAAACATCGGAAATATAGCAAAGAAGTAACAGGATATCAGCTCACAGAGATATTTTGGAATGAATTTACCTTGATCATTTCTTTTACTGATAACTTTTCCTTCTATTGCTGTTGTTTTACTGTTGTCTTTTTTAACATAGCTCCTTTTCAACAGAACAGTATTTTAGACTCTTAATCATAGTTGCATTTTTATTTGTGCTTAATTTGATAGGAGGTATCCTGAGTTATAACCAACGACGTGGGACAGAGTGGATGACAAGCTCAAGGGACTCCATTATGGCTGCCCAGTCACAAAATAGGTTGCCTTAAAAGGAACGCGCTGTTGCCGTGTGTGAACAGGCAGAGGGATGAAGGCCATCAGTAATGGACGCAGCAACAGGGCTTCTCATCCGGAGAGATGTTCAACTCTATGGCCCCTAAGTGCCTTTTCATCTCCATAATCTGTAAGTCTTACTATTTAGACTTAGAACATTCCGTCAACTAAAAAAACCATACAATTGGTCAAGAAAATTTTAAGTGTAGTCTTACATATGCTCTTCTGGAATTATGTCTGGTAATTAAATGCTAAGAACAGTAAACCTTTGAAGTAGCGCATTGATCTTTGTCCAATCCACATCAATCACTCAGATGGTTCAAAAGGACCCATTATCATGCTGGCATCTATTTGGTTGACATGAAAATTTTCATCCTTAAAATGAAAGTACAGTTCTCTAATATATGCACATAAAGAGTTTAAGCATTATATATCATATATATCTGAACAAGATGCATTTATACTTTTAGACCAGGTTTCAAAAGGTAAACTGTAGGCAAGGGATAACCCAGTTCTAAACCCTTATGGAAACTCCTCAGTAAAGGTCTATATGGGTCACTCTCATGGAACCACATTTACTGCAGTATGTGCATTTTCAGTAAATTTTGGTTTTGCTGAATTAGGGACACTGGTATAAATACAGGAAGGAAGAATATGCAGCTTATTGTTTGGGTCAAGACACTGTTATGGCTCCAGATGTGTATCTCTCTGACATTAACAGACTCTGTAAAGTTTGACAATGCACTTCAATCATCAGGCTTTAGTATCCTCAGATAACAAATAAGGCATTGGTTCTCAAATTTTGGTGTTTATGAGAAGCATCCAGAGGGCTTATGAAAACACAGATCAGGCACCTGGGTGGCTCAGTGGGTTAAGCCTCTGCCTGCAGCTCAGGTCATGATCTCAGGGTCCTGGGATTGAGCCCTGCATTGGGCTCTCTGCTCAGCAGGGAGCCTGCTTCACCCCCCTCACCTGCGTTTCTTCCTACTTGTGATCTCTGTCAAATAAATAAAATCTTTTAAAAAATGAAATAAAACACAGATCGCTGGGCCCCACTTTGTGAGTTTCTGATTCAGTAGGTTTGGGGTAGGGTGGAGAAGGTACAAGTTCCCAGGCATTGTAAAGGCTCCGTGTCTCCATGGAGAACCCTCTGAGAACAAAATAAGGTTTGGGAAGATGGTGGTAGTGAATTAGCAGATCCTTAACGCTTTATAGCTGGGAGAGGGATGATCTGGCATCCAAAGTGCACATTCAAATGTGCAAAAGGTGCAAATGACCTTGCAATCAAATTTCGTTTGAATTAGAAGGCGATAAATGCTTTTCTTTCTTTTTCTTTAGATTTCAGCAGAGACTTTTGAACATTGCCTGTGTTCTAGAGTACTTACGTCATAGCTTGATAAATGGACTCAATCCCATAACGCATGGCAAATTCATCGACTATTTCTTGGGAAGCGTCATCAAAGAAAACCTTCCAGGCTTCCTCCCCTTTGACCTCTGGGATTTTCACTCCACCATTAGACTTCACTTCAGTCAAGTAATGGAACAGATTCTAAAAGCAAGTGGTTTTCAGTCGTTGAGTAATTGCTCAGAATAGGCCACAACTATGTAACTCTCAGTAATTTATATTTGCATTTTGAAGGCATCTAATGTTTCATTAGCATATAGAAGCAATGGGAATACATTGGATTTTTATGCTAACTCACCTCCTACTTACACAAATTGGTTTTATTTCTGCCTAGGTCTACAAAGAATCAACCATTTCAATGTTTCATCCCTACCGATTCATTGTAAAGGAAGTAAACATTTTTGCATGGAAACATTTCTACATGCTAGAACATATTTTGTGCTCATGGGCTCTGAGTAAATTATAGGGCCCTGAAGAATACTGTAATTGGGGCTATGTTAATACAGACTTTTAGTATGTAAAGAGCTTTGTGAAATGATAAGAGTCAGAGCTACGAGCTGAGGTTAAAAATGAATGTTTTAGAAATTTGTAATGAAAGAAAAATCACGATGTACAATTTCTTTATGTTTCTGATAAGTTTGGCAACTGCTACATGGATGCACCTGGGTCACTAAAAGATCCTTCCTTTCTTGGATTTAATTCTTTTTGGTTCCTGGATTAGCAGAAAAGGACTCTGAAAAGCAAAGAATAATGCTGTTCCTCTGACCCAAATGTTCTCTGTCCAAACTATAAGGCCAGAGTTGGCTCTCCATCCTGTCAGCTCAGGAATTTCTCTTTATTGATTTGAAAAACTACACCACCTTTCTTAAAGGAATAATAATACTGTCCAGATTGGGGTCTGGAAATTAAGCTTGGGTCCTACATCTCATTATGTGTAAGGTGTAATTGATTTAAATACTGTTTCCCACTCCTTCTTTAGTAAAATGGAAGTGCAAATAATTCTACATATACGTTTTCATAGATATATTTAAGAAAATTGTAAGCAAAAGGCAAGGATTCTCTGTTACCTTTTTCTACCTTAGGAAGGTATTTTTTTCCTCCACCTCTCTGAACATGGGGAAAGGTTCATTCTTCAGCTTCACCTCTTATTTTCTGATACATGAATCAAGAGTCATTTGTATCAGAGAAAGGCACTGGGCACAACTCTAAGCTCTCAGATGCAAAGCATTCAGTAGAAGCACAGATTATGTGTTTGTATATCTACACTGAGGGAAATCTGCCCTTTGGATTCAAATTCGGTAGTCTAACGTCTAAGACAACCTAGCCCTACTTTTAGGATGGGTATATTCTCTGCTATCCTTGGATGGTAAGGACATTTTGGTCCTTCTCATTCCCAACATGTTTGTGGAATCAGTAATTAAGATGGAGGTTGGTTCAACATGTATGAAGTTCTTTGTCATTCTAGAAAAAGAAAATCACTGCGTATTACACTGGCTACCAAAAACCACTGAGCAATATCAACATTTTTCTATTTCTAATACTCCCAACTAAACCTTTAGTAAAATCTGAACACTAACTCAGAGTTTTCAAAAATAATTATATTTGGAACTTCTCCTGCTTTACTAAAGTATCACATGTTTAAAGCTTCCAAAATATTTGTCATGACTTATTTTAACAAATGTGTTTGATATTTTTCTTCCTCCTTGGTCAACATCATCTTACTGTCTTGTTTGTTAATACCTGCCTCATGCGTTTGTTATGACTCTCAGTGGAGGACATGTGCACACTCTTCAGAGAGCAAGACATAGGCTATGTGATTCCCTAGCACATTACATGCTATAGTACATAGTACAGGGTAAGGACTCTAGGAACAACTGCACAAACCTAATTCAATTATACTTTAGAGACAAATATCTTGTTGTATAATCCATAAAGACCTATTTTCTAGGTTTTATCATTAATGCAATTCAATTCACTTACCTCATGTAAACACGTATATTGTATATGATATGGGGCAACCTTCTCCTCTCCTTTTATTTCCACATTGATTTTCAATCGAATGGCCCCAGACACAGCTGACTTATCTGTCCGTTTCTCTGATTAAAGAAAACAGTAACTGGTCATTTTTAAAAATACTGTATTTCTCATAGAATTTTTCAAAAGCTTTTAAAAGGCTTACATGGCTAAGAGGGAATTTTCTAGATTAGGTTTGATTATTAATTAGCCATTATGATTCTGGTAAACATAATTTAAAGTAATGTGCCTATTGTGTGACTAACTGTCAAACCACATTACAGATAATTCAAACAAAAAGCTTAATCAGAAGATCCTGACATTCTGATACAAATTTCTGTGTATTTGATTAGTTTCTACAATGAAATTAATTGTTTGGACAATTAAAAGCAAGATAACTTAAAAATATAATTAATCAGAATACTATTTCACGTAAAAGCGTTTGCTTCTCTTTCTATGCCTGAAAAGGTAAGTCAAAGCTCTAACAAAAAAATCTGTTCACAGTTTTCTTTATTAGTGATTCATAAAGACCTACAGTCTATGGCCTTTGCTTATTAATGTGTTGGATAAACTGTTTATTTGGATGCAATCAATATTTAGTCAATTCAGTCAAATAATGTGTATGGGGGTTCAATATGACCTGATCTGTAGCTTTAAGAGAAAAAAAGAAGAGCATAATCACAGAATTCCTAGAGTTCGTACATAGGGGACCAACATTTTGATATGTACTTCACAGATGAAATAAAAGAGGCAAGCTGACCCATTTTACAAATAAAACACAAGGAGGCAGAGTGACAGAGAAAGTGGCAAAGACTCACTGACCTTCTTTCTAAGCATAACTGTATTTAGAGTCATAAAAGATATGGTTAAATCATGAAGTCTGCCTTTGTCTTGTGGAATGTCTGCTGACTCTTCATTGCTAATATTTGATAATCATTGTGTTATGAATATTCTTCCCTGAGGAGGGCCAGGATCATGAGAGTTTCTCCTAATGTCAGGGAAATAGTTGATTCTCAACAAATATTAAAATTTTCTGCTAGAGCCGAAAGAAATGCCAGTGCTAGAATCTTTTTGTCACAGACCTTTGTCCAAAGTCTCAGGGAACATTACTGGTTCTTTGAGTTTAACTACCATCAGCCCCAGAGACCTATGGGACACAGGTTCTGCTTAGATGCCCAGGGCTTTGGCCAAGTCCTCCTCTGCAGGGCGGAATGAATTCTATGTGATGAACATGATACAAAGAGTAGACATATGATACTTTTGGGGATTGAACCTACCGAGGGATTATATACAAATCTAAAACCTGTCCTTCACAGCCTCCTTCTCTCCCCCTCTAAAACTCCCAAAATCAGCAAAAGAGGGCACAAACACAAAAACTGATGGTGAGCAGGCCAAGATTTCCCTATCCTGCCGCATCCTATTTTCCTCCCTGTTCATGGAAGGACCATTTCAGCGTAAGAGCTGAATAGCCAATTTTTACTAATTTACTGATTTTACTAAGATCTCATTCAAGCTCCTTGGCAAATGAATTTATCCACATCAAAAAACATGGGACAGGAGGCAAAGAACATCAAAAGAATTGTTCTTTTGTCAAAAGAATGATTTAAGGAATTTCTGTTTGGGATTCTAACTGCCTCAATTCAAGGACATGCTAACTTACTACAGAAAAAACAGTCTGTGTGGGCACCTGGGTGGCTCAGTTGGTTAAGCAACCACCTTTGGCTCAGGTCATAGTCCCAGGGTCCCGGGATCGAGTCCTGCATCGGGCTCCCAGCTCCATGGGGAGTCTGCTTCTCTCTCTGACCTTCTCGCCTCTCATGCTCTCTCTCACTGTCTCTCAAATAAATAAATAAAAAATATTAAAAAAAGAAAAAGAAAAAGAAAAAACAGTCTGTATATGGGTAAACCACTTTGTAACACAATTTGTGAGTACTGGTTACACCGAGTTAATGGCCTGAAGTTTACTCTTACCTAACATCTCCGTTTTCATATAGAAAGTTGTCTTACATAGAAACTAGATACAGGAGGATGATCACTATAACCGAACTAAAAATTTTAACAGTAATGTCAAAGCACCAATTTTCTTTAAGATTTCTTTAAAATATATTTTCATATTGGGTTTTTATTCTAACTTGAATCATTTGTATCCAGATAAGATATATATCTTTCCTTCTTTAAAATTATTGTGTTAGAGTTTCATCAATTCTATGACTTTACCGCTATGCCTTGTCAAATATTACATTATTTGAAGTATGTGTGTTTTTCAAAAAGCCAAAAGTACTCTTAAATTTACTACAATATATTGATATCCTAAATGGAAACTCTTTGTAATCCTGGGACTGTATAAACACTTCCTTGATTTAACCAGCCCTTAAAAATTTAACTAAAACATTTCAAATGATATGACTAAAAAATTGTGGATCTGGCAATCATCAGTTTGTTCTCCATATTGATAGATCTGATTCTGGTTTTTGGTTATTCATTTGTTTTGTCTTTTAGATTCTACATATAAGTGAACTGGGGTTGGGAGAACGGGCAAAATAGGTGAAGGGGCGTGGGAGAAACAGGCTTCCAGTCATGGAATGAGTAAATCATGGGAATAAAAGTTACAGCACAGGGAATACAATCAATAATACTGTAACAGTGTTGAATGGTGATGGCCAGTACTACCCTTGTGTGAGCATAGCGTAACATATAGAGTTGAATCACTGTGTTGTACACCTGAAGCTAATGGAACATTTTGTATCAACTATAAGCAAATACATTAAAAAAAGAAAAGATATTTTGGATCATGTCCTTTATAGAAACTGAGCTGATCCATATATTTTTTACTATTATTAAATCAGCACTGAAGATTCTAGGTTATTATTCAATTACTGTAAAAGTCAAAATAAAGCTTTATTTAATTCTCGGTTCTGTAATAAAATTTCATTTAAAAAGTCATGCCAACTAAATATATTCTCAATATTTTTATCAACAGGGTAAACGTAAGTCCACATTTATATGGGTTGGCTAACTAAACCCTACTTTTATATGATCATTCAAAGATATCCAAAATACACTTTTCCTTTATTGCTAAAATGTCATTAAGGGACCAAAAGGAAATAAGTCAAACAGCATAAAGTCATATGTTGTTTCCTATCCATTTAGCAAAGTTTTTGAAGCTATATTTATGAATTTAAAATTAGGAATGGGATATTTTTCTACTAAAAGACAACCAGTTGATTTTTTGAAAGGCTCTCTCATTTCATCTCAAATTTACCAACATCTTACAATAATACTGAATTTGAATAAATATTTCAGCAGAATGTTGTAGAAAGACGCTGCTTATTTTGACTTATATGGGAATATAACATAGGCCACAGAGACTCAAATTTTATTTAACTGTTTTTTAAGTAAATTTAAAAATAGTCACCTAAGTTGTACCAGACATCCATCTCTCCACTCAGGGTCCTCACTTCTACAATTGTTTGTCCCAAAAAATCATCTGACTCCTTTTTGAAATGTTGCTTGACTCTGGATTTAATGTCATCATCTTCATCCCACACTCTGACTTTGATTCGATCTGTGGAGTTATGGCACTCACTGAAAATAAATGTGGATACGTTAACAACCATTGGTAACTGCTCTAAGTGGCATTTGATGTTAGCAACTCCTTTTAAATCTGTCTAATCCAGAAAGGTGTAGTAGATTATCTAAGAAATGAGATTTCCCACTGACCCATTTCCATCTAGAGGATGTTACAGGTGTCAGGGACATCAAAAAATGTTGCATTAGTTAAGCAATGTTCCTAAGGGGTAATACCCTATTCAAACATATCTCCTTTAACTGAACCAAATGCAATCAAATATGGGTCAAAAATATTTAGTGTATTTTCTCTTTGATATATTTCTTATTTGCAATGGTTTTCTAGAAAAACACAGCCATTCTCAGAAAACCCTGTACCATCCATGTAAAGTTAATGTTATTTCTATGGATGTAACAGATTATAAATGACAATACAGTTATGTGCTTATACTTAGTAAACTATAAATCCCAGTAAGTATAAGACTGTTAAATCAATTAGAGTTAGAGAAAAACCCTTCTGTTTTTAAGAATAAACTGCACACTTGAATCCATTTTTCATTTCAAGGTTTCTTCCACCTACTCTTGTTGAACCCACATGTATGATGTTATTATTGCCCACACATATTATGGTGTTTCCTGACCCTATACACTGTATACACTCTTCCTATGCTTCTCTACCTGCCAACCAATCATTCTTTAAGCATTGGGTCATCGCCTTTTCTTTCTTTCTTTCTTTCTTTCTTTTTTTTGTAGCTAGTTAGGATAGTAGCTAGTTCTTTTTTTGTAGTAGTTAGGATGATCAATGATGAGTTCCAATTTGCTCTGCACATGCATTTATTCTAGCATAAGGATCTCCAACATGGGGTCAGTGGAGAAAGTGGATGAAATAGGGTCAGCCTAGATGTTCATCATCAGATAATGATAAGGAACATCGAAACCATATAAAGAACTTATAAAACTGAATACCCCCAAGAAAACCCAAATAATCTAGCTAAACAATAGGCAGAAGACACGAATGGACATTTTTCCAAAGAAGACCTATAAAAGGCTAACAGACACATGAAAAGATGTTCAACATCACTCATCATCAAGGAAATACAAATAAAAACTATGATCATATAGTTGTCACCTCACACCAGTCAGAATGGCTAAAATTAACAACCCAGGAAACAACAGATGTTGGTGAGGATGTGGTAAAAGGGGAATCCTCTTACACTGTTGGTGGGAATGCAAGCTGGTGCAGTCACTCTGGAAAAGAGTACGAAGGTTCCTCAGGAAGTTAAAAGTAGAACTATCTTCGATCCAGCAACTGCACTTGCAGAAGAATGGAACTAAATTGGACCACTCTCTTACACCATACAGAAAAATAAATTTGAAATGGATGAAAGACCTGAATGTGAGACAGGAATCCATCCATCCAATTAGAGAAGAACAGAGATAGCAACTACTTTGACCTCAGCCATAGCAACTTCTTGTTAGACAGTGTCTCCAGAGGCAAGGGAAACAAAAGCAAAAATGAACTACTGGGACTTCATTAGGCTAAAAAGCTTGTTGCACAGTAAAGGAAAAATCAACAAAAGTAAAAGGCAACCTACACAGAATGGGAGAAGATATTCACAAATGAAATATCAGATAAAGGGCTAGTATCCAAAATTTATAAAGAACTTCTCAAACTCAACACCACTCCCCAAAATAAATACAGTTAAGAGATGGGCAGAAAACATGAATAGAAATTTCTCCAAAGACAATATCCAAATGGCCAAAAGACACATGAAAAAATCCTCAGTGTCACTTACATCAGGGAAATATGAATCAAAACCACAATGAGATACCACCTCTCACCAGTCAAAAGGCTCAAATTAACAAATCAGGAAACAATAGATGTTGATGAGGATGTAGAGAAATGGGAACCCTTTTACAGTGTTGGTGGGAAATTAAATTGCACCCACTCTGGAAAACAGAAATAGCCTATGACCCAATGATTACACTACTAGGTATTTAGCTAAAGGATACAAACAGTGATTCAAAGGGGCACACGCCCCCCAGTGTTTATAGCAGCAAGGTCTACAATAACCAAAAGATGGAAAAAGCCTAGATATTCATCATCAGATAATGGATAAAGAAGATATGATAATGGAATATTACTTAGCCATCAATAAGAATGAAATCTTACCATTTGCAATGATGTGGCTGGAACTAGAGGGTATTATGATAAACAACATAAGTCAGAGAAAGACAAATATCATGTGATTTCACTCGTACGTGAAATTTAAGAAGCAAAACAGAAGAACATAGGGGAAGGGAATGAATAATGAAGTAAGATTAAAAAAATAGGGAGGGAGGCAAACCATAAGACACTTTTAACTATAGAGAACAAACTGAGGGTTGCTAGAGGGGAGGTAGGTAGGGGGATGGTGTAATCAGATGATGGGCATTAAGGAGGGCACTTGATATAATGAGCACTGAGTGTTATATGTACTGATGACTCACTAAATTCTGTCCCTGAAACTAATAATACACTATATGTAAATTAAATTGAATTTGAATTAAAAAATTAAAACAAAAACAAAAAAGAGTGGACTACCAGATGATCCAGCAGCTACACTACTAGGTATTTACCCAAAGGATACAAAAATGCTGATTCAAAGGAGCACAGCACTCCAATGCTTACAGCAGCATTATCAACAATAGCCAAATTATGGAAAGAGCCCACATGTCCATCGGCTGATGAATGGATAAAGATGATGTGACACATATATATAATGGAATATTTCTCAGCCATTTAAAAAGACTGAAATTTTCAACAATGGGGATTGAGCTGGAGTTATCATGCTAAGCAAAATAAGTCAGACAGAGAAAGACAAATACTACATGATTTCACTCATATGTGGAATTTAAGGAACAAAATAGATAAATATAGGGGGGAAAGAGGCAAATCAGAAAATAAACTCTTAACTATAGAGAACAACTAAGGTTTGCTGGAGGGGAGGGGAGAAGAGTCCGGAATGGGCTAAATGGGCGATGGGGGAGCGTATTTAGGAGGGCACTTGCCAGGAGCATTGAACATTGTATAAGTGATGAATCACAACCTCGACCGCTGAAACTAATATTACATGATATATTAACTAACTGGAATTTATACAACTTGAAAGAAGAAAAAATAATAAAGTAATTTCACCTTTATTTTCCTTCAATTATGAACATAAACAATAAACCACAGCTATACTATGAGCACCTGAAAAATTTTGTCACCAATAAAACCAAGATATTTACATGTAACATTATCATTGTTAAGAAATTTGTAATATTATTTGTAACTATCATTTACTGTACCGAAAGTATTCTTCAAAGTAACTTATTTTCTCCCCAATTCTATGTAATTTATGTTAGGAATTTACAAATACATGATTTTGAAAAGCATCCATCATTCTCACCAGATTGCCAAATGGATTCATGGCATAAAAAATACTTAAGAACTGGGGTGCCTGGGTGGCTCAGTGGGTTAAAGCCTCTGCCTTCAGCTCGGGTCATGATCCCAGGGTCCTGGGATAGAGCCCCACATTGGGCTCTCTGCTCAGCAGGGAGCCTGCTTCCTCCTCTCTCTCTGCCTGCCTCTCTGCCTACTTGTGCTCTCTGTCAAATAAATAAATAAATCTTTTTAAAAAGTACTTAAGAACTATTGACAGAGTTCTCTCTCTCCCATTAACCTATAGGCAAGATCATACAGCACATTTAAGAATAAAACTTGCCGTATGACATGGTGATGTGAAAAATAAGCCCCACTATTTCTAGAGCTTTCTACATAGAACATTTTGGCAATTGCTGGGTTTTTGTTTTTTGTTTTTGGGGTTTTTTTGCTATAAACATTTAGGCGCACTAGTGGCCTTAGGTTGGGGAAGGCCCAGGATTTGGATACCTTACCATCTACTAGACAGCTTGCATGATTTGAAATGATGCAAAGACATTAATAAAGATGCTAAATGAATTGAAAATCACCTCAGTTTGGGACTTACTTTTTTTTACATATAAACACTGACTCTTTTGCTTATTTTAAGACATAGAAATTTCTTAGAAAACAGCTAGAGTCTAAAGCACTAATCAAAGGAAAATTTTGTTGTTGCTGCTCAGAACTATACCAAGAGCCATTTCCCACTTTGAGGAATTATATTACCAATGTCCAAATCGCTCGAAGTATCTGGATCAAAGTATTTGTATCAGTCTGTACTTGAGATAGTCACAAATATGCCAACATATGAAAGCACATAACTACTAAATTATGTATTCCAGGGTAGTTGTATTTTACTCTTATATGCTAAAATACATATTAGAATAGATTATATTAAACATTTTTTTCTTTTGTTTTGTTTTCATTTTATTTTGTTACAGCATAAAAAAGTCATCATGAATTACTTTATATAAAAGGGGTCATTAGGTCTAATAGGGTTTGAGAACTACTAACTACTTCTACCTGACTTCATCTCTATGAATCTGTTTATAAAATGGGGTTAATGATACCAGTCTTAAAAGATATTTATAGAAATTAACTGAAATAATATCTTACAGCAGCTAGTACAGTGACAGACACTTAAGTATTTGATCTATAGTAGTCATTAATATAATGTCCTCATTTCATAAGTTATTTTTGAAGGTAGGATCTAGGTTTATTAATATCTCTATTCTTTTTTTTTTAATATTTTATTTATTTATTTGACAGAGAGAGATCACAAGTAGATGGAGAGGCAGTCAGAGAGAGAGAAGCAGGCGCCCTGCTGAGCAGAGAGGCCGATGCGGGACTCGATCCCAGGACCCTGAGATCATGACCTGAGCCGAAGGCAGCGGCTTAACCCACTGAGCCACCCAGGCGCCCCTAACATCTCTATTCTTAACATAGTTTCTGTCATGCATTTCACATTCACAGTGTTCATTAAGAAATCTGCAAAGTTTTACCTCAAAAATTCCCTTTATTATATTTGAAGGAAAAATAATGTCATTCTAGAAATACCATGTATATTAGAGAAATTCTCCAATCTTGATAGCTAGTTTACTATTAAAATGTGGTGGAAATAGTAGGGAAGGAAAAATGACTAGTCAATGATACTGTATCCATTACAGCAGAAGAAACCACTTCCTGCCAAGGACCATGGTTAGAATAGATGACAGCACAGCTGTCTCCTATTTAATTCAGAATTCCAAAGATAACATACCTGAAGTTATAGTGGTGAGAATATTGAGATAGAGAAATTTTTGGCATTAACCCAAAATTTATATTAAAAATAGCTCTGATTTTAATTTCTTTGCTATCAAAAATTTAAAAATCAACATAGAAACAAAAACCCAGCTCTCAGCTCATTTGTGCCATTCTTAGAAAAGTGAAAGAAAACCTAGAATATCAATCAAAATAGTTATCATTGCCATAAACTCAAAATGCAAAATATTACAAAAGCAGAAATAAATCCTTTTTGTCACCTTTTGATAAAATAAATCATCAGAGTTCATGTACATCCTGGGAGACAGACATGTAAAAAAATTTTACCTGCCAATAACAGGTGCAATAAATAGCAAACTCTAGATAACAAAGATTGGTAAATATTTCTAGCATCTATTATTTACCAAATTCAAAATATCCTGTTTCATTTTTAAGAATAAGTATTTGAGGCCCAAGTTTTTGTCATGAATTTAAGGTAAAGATTTCTAGCTTTACACAAAGACACACACACACACACACACACATGTGCATATACACCCACAAACAGTAAATAATAATCCATATAAAACATTATTACTATATATAAGATATACATACATGTATTCTAACTTTTTCTTGTACATAATTCATAACTGTATATGCATATATACACATTGTGTGTTTCTGTATGTGCATATATCAAATAGAGAGGTAATACTGCAATATCTCTTTTCAAATTCCTATTAGAAATAATTTCTCTGTACCAGATGGAAGCACACCTTCCAAATACCTGTTCACATTTCCATTATTTTCTTCATTAATTTGGTTTGTACTTTTTGTTATTGTACCATCAAGAGTTCACCATTCCCTCACCCATAAACCCTTCTGCTCATCCACTCACATAATAGTTACTTTGGGGGCACCTATTAATGTGCAGACACGGTCGAGTCTTTGGTTAGATAATTCAACCGACCATAGTCTTCCTTCTTTAATGTCAAAATAAACTGCATGTGATATTAATGGATTCAGAACAAACATAATCAATGACATGCCCTAGTTCTTGTGATTTTGCTGAAAGGAATTTGAATATCTATTTCTCATTGATTCTTTTTCATTTCTTAATTAAAATTTTAAATTTAGAATAATTACATATTTAGAGAAAAGCTATAAAGAGAATACAGAGAGTCCCCATATGTCCCCCAGCTAGATTTCTCTATTATTAACATCTTCTATTACTAACATGGGTTCTGGGTTTTGTTTTTTTGTTTGTTTTTTTTTTCTCATAAGGACATGCCAGTTCCTACTTTATCTTTCCCAAAGAGCTTTTTGTAAATAATACTTAAAAATAAACAATGTTTGCTATTATGTTTCAAGTTTAAGCTGTCAGAAACTTACATTTTTTCATCTCTGTAAGGACAATTGTGGGACTGCTCTTGTGAATACTGAAAATGACATGAGGATTTTGCAATGCATATAAAACAGGAGATTTAGGGCGCCTGGGTAACTCATTGGATTAAGCCTCTACCTTCAGCTCCGGTCATGATCTCAGGGTCCTGGGATAGAGCCCCGCATCAGGCTCTCTGCTCAGCAGGAAACCTGCTCCCCGCTCCCCCACCTGCCTCTCTGCCTACTTGTGATCTCTGTCAAATAAATACATAAAATCTTAAAAAAACAAAAACAGAAATGCACAGGAAATTTAGTTCATGGTAGTGCAGTAGAGAATCATCACATACAGACGCTCAGCCTCTCTGAACACTCCCCTTCCATTTTGGCTATAGGCCTCCTTATATTCCTCAACTTCCCAAGACTGAAGCTAGATAACTCTCATTCCTAGATTCCTTTGTAGTGACGGCCCAGATATCTGACCTACATTCAAGCAAGATCTGAACCCAAAATTAAACCAAGTGAAGCAGTGGTTTTATTCTGAGAATTTGCTCATTTGACCATAGTGGTGGTGGAGCCTTTAGTATTTTGATGAAAGTTTCTGGTATTTAGTCTTGAGGATCAAAAATATTAATGAAGGAAATGTGGTTTTCTCCAAAGAAACCCTATGATGGGGGTCTGGGGGGTCTCAGTCAGTTAAGGGCCTGCCTTCAGCTCAGGTCATGATCCCAGGGTCCTGGGATCGAGTTCCGCATCGGATTCCCTGCTTAGGAGGAAGCCTGCCTGTCCCTCTCACTCTGCCTGCTGCTCTTCCTGCTTGTGCTCTCTGCCTAATAAATAAATAAACAAAATCTGAAGAAGAAGAAGAAGAAGGAGGAGGAGGAGGAAGAGGAGGAGGAGGAGAAACAACAACCCTGTGATATAATTGGATATTGTTTCTCTACAGCAGCTTCAAAGGCAGGTACTCTGACCTCTCCAAAAAGTCTTGAGCAACCTAACAGTAAATAATCTTTTTCTGTCTGAGACTAATTAGAACAAACCCTAGTTCATTTGCAACTAAGAATACTGATGAATGTAGCAACTTTGAAACAATGAAGGGGGCTTTAATAACAGGATATTGTTATACTTGGAACTGACTGGAAGACAAGATGGGAGCAGCCAGTGAAGATTTCACAACCTTTGTCTGCAAAGCCAATTCATTGCCAAGTACAATAGCAGAACAGCTGGTCAAACTGTTGCTTGTTATACCTTGCAACTCTGAGCACATGCCAAGCAAAGCTTTTCTATGATGTGAATGGTTTGAATAAAATTTAGAATGTTGCCACATGTTTATTAAGTTTGGCTACTTTCAAAAATGCACTACAGGGGAGATGTACTCAGACTAAATCCAGACAGTCTGTAAGCAGAGATGCAAGGGAGCACAGCTATGCCCAAAGAGGCTCACCCTGCTTGTGTCCTGCAATATAAATTGACTGAGAATATAATAATTTGGAACCCTACAAGTTCAAGAAGAACCAGCTGCTTCTGTATATTAAAAAAAAAAAAAAAAGAAAAGTGTAATTTACATGTAACAAGCAAGGGTTTCTAAGTGCCACTTCAAAAAGAAAATTGTAGCCACTGGGCTTTTCAAATGGTTTCCTTCAGGAAATCTGAGTGACAATGAAGGGAATTCTGCGCCAAAGATAAAATCGGTGGTGTTGCATTCATTCTCACCTTGGCATGCTTACTATTTTGCAGAAGTTGAGACAGCAACCATCAGGTCAAAAGAAAGAAAGAAGAGCAGAGGAGCCGCCAGTGAAGAGTTAAAGTTTGGTGGCTAAAGAGTTAAAGGTTTATGTGGTTATTCGTAAAATTGTCTTAAAACCCATCTCCTGGAATCTTGGTAAATTTTCCAGGGAACAGTATTGTCCAATATGCCTCAGGCTGGCTACAGTTGTACTTAAAATACTTAAAATAAATGCTTTTTTCTTTCTTTCTTTCTTTCTTTTTTTTTTATTGAGAGAGAAAGGGAGAGAGAGAATCCCAAGCAGGTTCCAGGTCCAATGTGTGAAACCCATGTGGGCCTTGATCCGACAACACTGAGATCATGAGCCAAAATCAAGTCAGGTGCTTAACTAACGACACAGGTTAGTGTGGTTAGTTAGTTAGTGCAGGTCCCCTGCAAATGCCTTAGTCTTATGCTGCTGCTTATCCTCCTCCTTCTCATCAAATAAGGAATGCTTCACTAATTTGTTTGTTACCCTCATACTGGGGCCATGCTAATCTCCTCTGCATTTTTCTGAAATGAATAGAGGTCCTGCAAAGTGAGTCCCTTTTGATTATTTTTATAGCCCTCTTACATCTGCTTTTGCTTTCCAGAGTACCTGCTTATAGCGTAGGCACTGACAAATTGGGCAAGGAAGGTCTCCCCAGATGGAGAACCAAGGACCTGGAGGAAAAATGGATAAAAGAAATTCATCTGGAAAGCACAAGGGCCTGCCAGATTGGTTAGCCAAGTAACTACTCCTGCTACCAGGGTCAGAAAGTCCTCAGTGTACCTGTCTAGAAGGAGTCTGTCTTTGCTAATGTACCAAAAGTGGTCATGTCTTTCCCACTTTCCTAATTACTGAATGAGACTTTAAAATTGCCGTTACCCTATCTTCTTCTCTCATTACAATAACACACTGGGCATTTTGGAGGAAAATGACATAAGTCCCAGGGTCACAAGGAACCAAACATGGAGCTGAGGCAGAGACTACCCAAAGATCACAGACTTCAGGTTAAATGCAGTAACTGGATAAAATTTTGGGACTGTCTACCTTGCAAGAGAGAGGATGAATTCTTTTTATTTATATTAGAGATAGAATGATTGTATATAAACATTGAGTAATCAGTGAGGTGGGAGGCAGCTGACATTATAAATATATTTACTCAACAACCTTTCAACCTCTCCTTTTCCTTTTCCACTTTTATGCAGTATCTCACCCTTCCTTTTAACCAGAGATGACCACTTAACATAGTTCTGACAATCAGATATATGCTAAAGTCTTCTGGTCTTCTCTCTTAGGTTTTCTTCTTTTACTGAATATGTGCATATAGAACCGCTTTCATTATAGATGTTAAAATAGGAAAATGGAATAATTTGGTGGAATAATTTAGTTACTCTGCTAGACCTCAAATGCCTATATCTGTAATTCTTATTGAATGAAACAGCTTTTTATTAATCTAGAACTGTGGCATAATGTGACAGGGAATGAAATTCTAATAAAATCAAGTAGGAAAATAATAAACTACAAAGTTCATTTTTCTTGATCTTATACAAGCAAATATACTTCTCAACTATTTAATATGTGATTCATAAACTCTGACTTTTATGAAAATACCAAGTGTTTCATTTCAGGTGGGAAAAGATAGGCTCACATAGGAAACAGAATCTGGCAGCAAGAGAAATATCCTTTCATGTAAGAAAAAAATAATCTGTCACATTTAATAGAAAAGCAAAAAACATAGTCCCATTAAATCCTCCTCTACTAGACCATATCCAACCAGGTTTATTAGCTAGCGAAGATTTCTGGTTTAGTTTACCAGTTTGTGAATTTGGCTTTTTTTTTTTTTTCTAAATCAGTAGAGAATAAATATTTTACTACATAAACACTTGATAAATAAAATAAATATTGTTAGAGCCATTTGCTTTGTAGTTTTCCTTTAACTAAAAATAATTCCCTTCTTAAGGAATGATTCATATGTCTACTTTTACATTTTTATAATTATTGAAGACTGGTTTTGTTTCCACAGGAATAAGATATTTTATTTCTTCCCAAATTAAAGGAACACATTTCCCCCTCTAGACTCAGGATTTTTGTGTGTGTCTGTGTTTTGGTTTTAATTTGCAGGTACTGTATCTCTATCGAGCCATCACGATTTGGCCAAATTTTCTTTATTGGCAGCCATCCAAATGACTAATTTCTTTGTAATTATTTATTTCAACTTTGCAAATTGTCTCAATGCAAGTATTTTTAGATTTAGAGTTTCCTGGAGAAGGCTCAACAATACCTATCTCCAATGATTAAAGCCAAAACCAACACAACAAAACAAAAATAAAACCCAGCCCTTCCCCAAGTTATCAGAATTTAACCCATTCTGAGAAAAGTTGCTTTACATTGAGAGATGTCCATGAATTTCATAGAGACCATAAAGCCTGAATTTGATGGGAAGAAGGAAGCCCTTGACCAAGCAATCACACTGTGATGAGAAGTCCTCACTAATGCAGGGCATTAACAAACAGTGGTCTGAAGAATGAAAACTGCACCTGGAGTGGCGCTAGATCTAACGAAGTGAGTAAAATATTCTCTGCCTGGCAACTCTGTCAGGAAAAAAGCCAATGGGAAGTGATGTCACATTAAAAATCACGTATATTAAAATTATATAAAATTACAGCCACACATTTTAAGTGCAGCAAATGAGAATTCTATATTTTAAATGGTATTATACCAGGTTTGGTTAACAGAAACATTAATAAGGGAGATTACATATGAATAAATGTGTGTGTGTGTGTGTGTGTGTGTGTTTCCATTGAAACAAGCTGTAAGGGTATGTATCGAAATGTAGGTGGCAGAATTAGTAAACATTTGTAATTTATTCTTCATATTTATCTGGTACAATCAACAAAAGTGTATTTTAAAATATCTAGTAATTATAAATAATTCCACTTCAACTCGGGCTTCAAGGAAAAATATGGAGAAAATCAGCAACCAGAAACCAGTAAGAGCCATCCTGAGGCAAAGCAGCAGCAGCTTTTAAACAGTAATTAAATTCTCTAGTTACAGCTTAATTCTTTAATCTCTGACCCACCAAATGGAAATACTGTGAGACACTCAGTGTTCACATTTCCTTTTAGTGATTTATTATGAATTACATAACCCACTTCCATTGCCATATTGATGTCTCATTTATTCCTGAATTAAGATCCCAACCCTATTACCTTTGAATTCTATTACAGTAGATGAACAGACTCTAAGTTCAAAACCCAGGGACAGTGCACAGCAACTATTCCCACCTGCATTATCAAGGACAATTTAGTTATGGGTATCAGGATCAAAAAACAGTCCCCAATATTTCACTTTTAAGTTTTCCTGAGGTTTTTCTTTTTTAGTAATTGGGCATTGTAGATGCATCCTGTAAGCCGATCACAAAGAAGATGATACAAAAAAGAACAAGAAATCAATTATATTATTAGCAGCCCTTTTTTTTCTTATTCTAATTTCTTTCTTTCCTTTTTTTTTTTTTAAGATTTTATTTATTTATTTGACAGAGAGAGATCACAAGTAGATGGAGAGGCAGTCAGAGAGAGAGAAGCAGGCGCCCTGCTGAGCAGAGAGGCCGATGCGGGACTCGATCCCAGGACCCTGAGATCATGACCTGAGCCGAAGGCAGCGGCTTAACCCACTGAGCCACCCAGGTGCCCCTCCTTTTTTTTTTTTTTTAGTTTTATTTTTTTCAGTGTTCCAAGATTCATTGTTTATGCACCACACCCAGTGCTCCATGCAATATGTGTGCTCCTTAATACCTACCACCAGGTTCACTCGTTATTAGTAGCACTTTAGAAGAAGGGCAGGAGGCGGAGAGTCATTCATGCCCTGGCTGAAAGAAGCCCTTGTAGTGTAACAGATCACAGAACCAAAGGGCAAAGTAATACCTTATAAGATAGACCCAATTGTCTGCCCCAACTTTGAGCCCCACCGTGAGATCATGAATACCTCAAAGATTTATATTCTATCTTTGTTATCTAGTATTATCTTCACAGATGCTAATGTTGCAGAATAAAATGATTTTAATAGCTGTCTTAAGAATTTTTATTTTTTTTTAATTTTTTAAATTTTTTTTAAATTTTTTTTTAAGATTTTATTTATTTATTTGACAGAGAGAGATTACAAGTAGGCAGAGAGGCAGGCAGAGAGAGAGAGAGGAGGAAGCAGGCTCCCTGCTGAGCAGAGAGCCCGATGCGGGACTCGATCCCAGGATCCTGAGATCATGACCTGAGCCGAAGGCAGCGGCTTAACCCACTGAGCCACCCAGGCACCCCTGTCTTAAGAATTTTTTAAATGCTATTAAAATATTAGCATTAATCAGAATTGATTAATGTTAAGATAACAGAGGTAAAAAACCTTTAGACAAATACTTTGGTGTCCATCTTGCTGTGAAGAGAGAGGCCACTTATGAAGACAGAGATTAGAAGATCTATATGCTATCACTTATATATGGAGTCTGAAAGAACAAACTAGTAAAAAGAAAGTAAAATGGTGACTATCTGGAGCTGGGATTGGGAGAATGAGAGAGATTCTATTTAAGGGTACACACCTGCTGTTAGTAGATATAGAAACCCTGGAGTGCTAAACGCACAGCACTTCAGAAACAGATAACATTATAATAATCATCTAATACGCTGAGAGACTGGATCTTAATTATTCCCACCACAAACAAAGAAATAATTATGTGACACATAAGAGGCACTATTGCTATAATATTACAATATATAAATGTATCGCATTAACGCCTAATTCCTATAATGCTATACCTCAAATAGATTTCGAGTAAAAATAGCAGGTAGAAAACTGGAGGACCAAATGGCTCTCTCATGTGTAAGAGCATGAGCTGTGTAAGAGCATGTATTAGACGTGATGGGCGTGGTTTCTAATCACCATTTCTTTGGTCACCATGTATTTTTCCAATGCAGACACGTTGTTCATTGTCTTTCTTAGGATACGGATTTCTTTTCTCTCTTTCTCTATTTGATGAACACTTCCCTATGTTTCAAGACCCAGAGAAAATATCAAGTCTGAATAAAACTCCCCTGCTTTGTTTTTGTTTTTATTGTTTCTCATGTTTCAATCCCTATCCCTGTAGAGCAAATAGATATTCAAAATTGCTTACTAAAAAAAAAAAAAAAAAAAAATCACAGGGTTCCTTTTGTTCCACCTTCTCAACAACATTTATTTCTTATCTTTTTATTTGTCATTCTGACAGGTGCAAGATATATCTCATTGTTCATTGTGGTTTTTTTTCCTTTTGAAGGCATATACATATATATGTGTGTGTGTGTGTGTGTGTGTGTATATATATAAATATAAATTTTTAAGTTCAATTAGCCAACATATAGTATATCATTAGTTTCAGATATAGTATTTAGTAATCTATCAGTTGCGTATTGTAGTTTTGATTTACATTTCCTGGTGATTAGTGTTGCTAAGCACCTTTTTTGTGTGTCTGTTGGCCATTTGTATAACTTCTTTGGGAAAAAAATGCCCATTCATGTACTCTGCCTATTTTTTTTAACATAACTATTAGTGGGGATATTTTGGTATTGAGTTTTATAAATTCTTTACTTATTTTGCATATTAACCCGTTATCAGATACATCATTTGCAAATATCTTCTCCCATTAAGTAGGTTGCTTTTGTCGATTATTTCCTTTGCTATGCAAAAGCTTTCTATTTTGTGTTGGCAAGGATGTGGAGGAAAAAGGAACCCTTGTGTACTGTTGGTGGGAATGTAAATCAGTACAGCTCTGTGGAAAACAATACGGAGGTTCCTCAGAAAATCAAAAACAGAAATACCATATGATCCAATAATTCTCCTACTGGGTATGTACATAAAGAAAACAAATGCAAATTCAAAAAGATATATGCCCCCACTGTGTTTACTTAAGTATTATTTGTAATAGCCAAGATATGGAAGCAGCCTAAGTGTCCACTGATAGATGAATGGATAAAGAAGACATACATGTACATACACAGAATATTACATAGTCCTATAGAAGGATGAGATCATGCCATTGGAGGCAACATGGATGGATGTAGAGGTTATTATGCTAAGTGAAATAAATCAGACTAAGGAAGACAAATACCTTGTGTTTTTAGCATATGTAGAATCTAAAAAACAAAGAATAAACAGTAAGAATCAGGCATATAAATACAGATGATTTATATGATGGCTGCTAAAGGAAAGGAGTGTGGAAAGATAGGCAAATGATGAGGAGGAGTTACAGAATGAATAAGCCTAAGCCATAGGAATAAAAGGTACAGGACAGGAAATAGAGTTAATAATATTATAATAGCATTGTACAGTGACACATGGTAGCCATACTTCTGGTGAGCATAGCGTAATATATACAGTTGTTGAATCACTATGATGTATACCTGAAATTAATGTAACATTGTATGTCAACTATCCTTAAATAAACAAAATAAAAATAAATATTACAGTAAGAATAATCATACTCTTCTTTTTTTGTTGCTCATTAAATATTACAATTACACATGTTCTAATTAGTGACATAATGAGGTACCTGAAATTAAACCATTTGTTTGAAATCAGAAATAAACTCTACTTTGGATATGTGTTTGGCAGTTATTTGACATTTGAATAAAGACATTATCTTCCTAAGTCTGACTCTCAGTGGTAACATGCGTTTGTTTTTTTTTTTTTTCTTAAACTTACTTGTTGATCCATGAAATAAAGAAGCTGTATGCCAATGACCTCTAAAGTAAAATTTAACTATAAAGAGCCTGGAACACTGCATGTTGCCAAGGTTTACAGTGGTCCTATTGTAGGACGATATTCCTAGATGTGATTTATTGAAGTTATGCCATTTTTTAAAAAAAGATTTTATTTGTTTGAAAGACAGAGATCACAAGTAGGCAGAGAGGCAAGCAGAGAGAGAGGAAGGGAAGCAGACTCCCCGCTGAGCAAGGAGCTGGATGGGGACTCAATCCCAGGACCCTGAGATCATGACCTGAGCCAAAGGCAGAGGCTTTAACCCACTGAACCACCCAGGTGCCCTGCCCCATTTTCTTTAAAAAAAAAAAAATATTTCATTTATTTGAGAGAGAGAGAACACAAATGGGGTGAGGGGGCAGAGAAAGAGGGAGAAGATGACTGCCTGCTAAGCAGGGAGCCAGATGCTGGGCTCAATCAGGCGGATATTTAATGCACTGAGCCACCGAGGAGCCCCGAAGTTATGCCATTTTCATTTTACTTTCAAAAGCAAGTTGTATGAGGTCTGATGGAGTAATACAACAGGCTTGGAAAAACATCTGACTGATTCAAATTTCATTTGAGCCACTTACTAGCAGCATGACTTTGGGCAAATTATGCAGTTACATTGAGTCTCCATGTCTATTCTATAAAATTAGAATATCAATAATTATCATTTTTTAAAAGATTTTATTTATTTGACAGAGAGATAGAGAGAGAGCACAAGTAAGCAGAGCGGCAGGCAGAGGGTAAGAGAGAAACAGGCTCTCTTCTAAGCAGGATTCCCAGGACCCTGGAATCATGACCTGAGGTGAAGGCAGCTGCTTATCCCACTGAGCCACCCAGGCGCCCCAATAATTATCATTTAAAGATATTTACATATGTAACACTTAGAAGGGTACTGGGTACTTAGTAGGTTTTTAATTATAGCTAACTAATGTAGTTAATTCTATCACTCAAACATACACATATCATTTGCCCTTAACAGTAAAGAATAAGTTACTGAAGATATAAGAAATAGGAAAAATTTTAATTATTCTAGTTATCAAAACAGGAAATAGATTAAATAATTGATGAATACTAATGCGATAAAATCTCAATCAGTTATTAAAAATACCGTTTGAGGTGAGGGTTTATTTGGGGGTTCTCTATTCTGTTCCATTAATCCATATGACTGCCTTTATGAAAATGTCATACCATTTTCCTTACTGTAGCTTTGTAGTTTTTTTTGGTCTTGTTTTACAAATGTCTGAGCATATGGTATATTGCTGTTGACTAGAGGTATGATGTTGTGGAGCAGATGTGTAGAACTTACTTCTCTTGCTTAATTGAAACTTTGTGCCTGCTGATTAGTATCTTGCCAATTCAACCTCTCCCCAGCACCTGGAAACCACCATTCCAGGGTGTGATTCTACAGATAGGACTCTTTTCGATACTTCATTTAAGTGGAATCATGCAAAGTTTGTCTTTCTGTGACTGACTTATTTCACTTTGTATATATGCCTTCAAAGTTCATCCATGTCGGTGCATACTGCAGAATTTCCTTCTTTTGTAAGACTGGATAATATTCCATCGTATCTATATAGCACATCTTTATTCATTCATCTATTGATGGACATATCTGTAGTTTCCACATCTTGGCTACTACCAATAATGCTGCAATGAACATGGGAATACTAATAGGTCTTTGAGAGTCTGATTTCAATTTTTTTTTAAGGGAAACACCCAGAAGTGGGATTTTTGAGATCATATGATAGTTTTATTCTCAATTTGTTATGAAAATTCCATACTGTTTTCCATAATGGCTGCCCTGTTTTACATTCCCACCAACTGTGTTCAAAGATTCACAGACAAGAGTGCCAAGTCTAACGATGAGACAAGATAGATAGGAACTTGGACCACAGAGAGGGAATCCCATCCAACTGGAGCTTGAATTGTGGAGGAGACTCAGACAAGGGTGGTGCTGTGCAAGCCGAGAGAGAAGTAAAGAAACACTATGGTTTCCCTGGCCTACCACCTCTGACCTTATATCCAAGGGTCTCCTCACAACTAAACCTACTGAGCAAGAAAATTTGGGAAATGTAACTTTCGGAATTTAGTTCCTTGAGATGCAGAGCACACTGCAGAAACTTCAGGGACTAAATGGAAGAGCAAACAGGCCGGCACTTAAGCCAAAGTGCCCTAGAGAGATATGTAAAACTATATACTTAGCTAGAAGTACTTCAGTGGTTCTCATTCTTATTCCTTTCAGCATTTCTTTGACATTCCCTGAGAGGACTTAGCATTTGCATCTTGAGAGATAAAACTCCTGGTCTAAAAGCATTTTTTCTAATTTTACTTCAAGAAAAGAACTGATAAATAATAAACATTTTTGTACGAGGTAGCGTGAGTGGTTTGCAAAGAAAATTGTGGTACAAAAATGCTTTAGAAAAAAATAATAGAGCTTTATAAATGTAACCATTTCATTATCACTAATGTTCTACAGTCTTCTTCACAAGTAGACAGATGTTTTACAGACTTTAAGATTGAGCACCCCTTTATCAATTTTCACTGCAATGAAAGCAATTCATGTTATTATATATTTGTATTCAGTGCATTCCTTATTCAATGTCATTGTCAATATTATAATGCAAACATTGTTTTATTAGTATTTACTTCTGAAAGATTTGACACATTATTTTCTCCATATAAGTGTATCTAATTTGAAATGTTACAAATGCAGGATTATACTATACATAAAACTTGGACTTTTAAATTTAATATATCATGTACAGGCAGACATACACACGATTACATTCTTGTAAATGACATGACATACTGTATTATACGGATGTGCCCTAAATTATTCAGTTTATGCTCCCCCTACCGGAGACAGTAGATGGGCATTGGGTAGTTTCCATTTATTGTTACAGCACTACACAGAACACCTTGTATGTACAAACTACTTCAGTTTGACAAATTATTAAAAGTGGATTTTCTAGTTTGGAAGGCATCTGTATTAATCACATACACATCTGCATATAGCAAACATAAATCACATCTGCATTACTGAAATATCCTCCAGAAAGCATGCACGTGCTTACCCCTGTAACTCTCTATCCTCTCACAAATACTGAGTATTAGCACATTTAAATCTTTGCTAATCAGATAGGTGAAATCTACTTTTCATATTATGTTAAGTTTAGGGGACATACTTGTTATACATTAAATGAAATGTGTATATATAATATATGTGCAATATATTCCTCCTTCCCATACTAGTCCACCTGAAAAGGAGGAAAAAAAAGAAAGAAAACAAAAACTAAAAATAGTACCTTTTTCCACCCCACTTTCCCCTTCTCCTGCCCGCCTGCCCCCTCCCCCCCGCATGTCAAAGAGATCTTTCAAGAGCTTCTGACTACTTCTGGCCACAGAAAAATGGTTCAACTAAATAGCCAGAATTTATCTCTGGGAAGAGAACAGAATTAGTCACCATTAGTTTCTATGGCACCTAATTTGCCCCCACTCTTTGTTAGAAAAGAAGAGCTGCTAAACTCCCAAGAAACTTTAAAGCAATGATGGAAATGTCAGTAACAAGCTACAGTTTCAACAACTGCCTGATCAGACTTTATCTGAACACCACACTTGGCAGAAGCAACAACCACAAAGGTAAAAGCTATTAACGAACAGCCTTCTCATTCCAAATATGAGCAACACAGGACAGCTTATAGAAGACTTCTGCAGTCATCACCAATGAATTGCTAAAGAAGAGAAGAAATGTTAAGAAATCTTACACTAACTAGCTTTTCCACTTAAACCTAAGCTTTAATCAATTATCGGAAAGGAATAACTTCATTTAAGGACCCATATATAGTAACATGGGTTATACTTTAGTCCTCTCTGGAACCCTTCAGAGCTGGCTAATACAAAAAATGCCAAGAGACGGAATCCAGGGATGCTTGGATGGCTCAGTTGGTTAAGCTGCTGCCTTCGGCTCAGGTCATGATCCCAGTGTCCTGGAATTGAGTCCCACATCTGGCTCCCTGCTCAGCAGGAAGCCTGCTTCTCTCCCTGCCTCTGCCTGCTTGTGCATTCTCTCTCTCTCTCTCTCTCTCTGACAAATAAATAAATAAAATCTTAAATATATATATATATATATTTATATATTAGTGTATATAAATATATATAATATATATTAAAAAGAGAGAGAGGGAGAAAGAGACAGAATCTAAAAAGGGGAAAAAAAAAGCCACTGCACAAACAAAACACTTGACAGCATCATGAATATTTTGGCATCTACATGAGCTAACCCTTATCACTAAAATGAAAACCAAGTGTCTTGAAACTTTAAGTTGAATCTATGTAATTAGGAACAGCTAGAAGAAAAATTTAGCCAAACTTCCAAAAATTTGAGTAATAAATATAAAACTGTACACACACAGTTTAAGTTAACAGAAAAAGTGCAAAAAACCCCACTACCAACCAGATAAAAAGTTAAGACTGTTTATTCAGATGAAATTTTAATAGAGGATATTACTTTAAATTGAATCATATGAAGTTGTCATTTCTCTAGGTCATCAGAGTTGAATATCAACAATTTCATATGACTCAACCTAGTAATAACCAGCTTTTCATAATAAAGTTTTGTTTGTATCCTAGTTTATACTGGCATGAACAAGAAATTCCATTTGGGGGATGCCTGGGTGGCTCAGTCCATTAAGCATCTGCTTTCGGCTCAGGTCATGATCTCAGGGTCCTGGATTCAAGCTCCACATCAGCTCCCTGCTCAGTGGGGACCCTGCTTTTCCCTCTCCTCCCCATTGTTCTCTCTATTTCTCCCATGCTATCTCTCTCCCTCTCAAAATAAATAAATAAATAAATAAATAAAACCTTAAAAAGAGATTAAGTACCAAGTAGTTTAACAGTGAAGTTGAGAAACCCATGGAGATCTTCAAGATTTACTAAATTTGACTGATCTGACCTGTGTTTTATCTTTCGTTCTGTGTGGACAGAATGAAAAAGGATGACACGATCTAGTCATAGTAAAAGCTCAAGGGTTACTTTCACTGCTTATTTCAGTGCTTTAACCAAATCAAAACACCTTTTGTCCTTTTCCTTCCTTCAAGTCCGACTCTAATCAAAAGTAGCAAAGTTGGTCAGGTGGAGACATAACCGAAAAAAAAAAAAAAAAGCCTATCATGAAGATTAAAGTCATTTGTAGAATTTTAATTAGGCAGGAAAACAGACACCACAGAAGCTAATAAAGCACTAAATGTTCGAGTTCACCAAATGATGCTCAAGCGGCATACACAGAGAAGAAAGTTCTTTGGAATTCTTATGGGGAAAAAATGGCATTGAAAGAATAGCAAGAAGGGAGAAATCAGTGTTAATCAATACTGGAAATGAAAAATAACGTTTGTAAAAGACACTTTCATAGGTAAGCAATTAACCTTGGAAATTATCATTTGAAAATAATTCTGTATATTTTTAGGCTTATTTTGTACCTGACATTATTTTAGGAGGGTCTCTCCCTCAAATAGCTCAAAACTTAGGTGGGAAGACAACCCTAATGTACATTAAAGACATGAAAATCATTATGGACCAAAACAAAAGTGATCTAAAACGCTGTATAACTACTGGGGGAAAAAAAATCAGTGGAAGTAGATGTGCCTAAGATGTCACATTCTTTTGAGTAATGACTTACTATATAGCAATCAATAAGCTCTGAAACATTTACAATGGTATCATGTACTAATTGGCCCCTCCAGAAACCTCTAGTGAGAGTGTCAAGTACTTAGAGAAGGTGGCAGACCCTGGGGTTTTGGCTGCAGAACCTGAAACTTCAGGAAAGTCTGAGACTCCTTTTTTTTTTTAGCTGTAAATGGAAAGATACAACTGCAGATGACACTGAATTTCTTCTAGAACTTAAATGCTGTGAGATGTGTAGAACACTTGAACGATAAACTGCCAGATCGCGAGGGTGACAGTGACAGAGGTCATGGACATCACCCTTGTGGTCCTCATCACCACCACCAAACTCCTCCTCCTAGAAGAACAGTTTTGTATCATGAATTTGTAGTGTGTAAATGCATCATTAATGTAGTACTGTTAGTAGAGTGATGAGATTAATGTTTGTCAGTGACTTTTTACTTAGTTAATTGAAGTATAACCAGCATACAATTATCTGTATATATTTAAACTGTGCAATTTACCAGGTCTGAGCACACATATTCACCCATGTAACCACCACCACAATCTGTATAATTAACATATCCATCACCTCCAGATGTTTTCTTGGACTTCTTGTAATCACTTTCTCTTAATCCTTTCCCTGTCCTACTCCCCAGGCAGCCGCAGATCCGACGTCTTACATTTTAGTTCACTATTGGTTTTTCTATAATTTTATATAAATGGAATCAAATTGTACACTTTAAACCCTTCACTTAGTTAGCTTGAGATCTATTCATGTTGTGTACACCATTTGCTTTTAGTATTCTGCATGTGTCACAATTTGCCTATCAAATGTCACAGCATTTGGGTGTTTAGTCTTTACCTATTACAAAGCAAACTGCTATAAATACCTGTGTGTATAAATCTTCATACAAGTACATTTTCTTTTTAAGAAACCAGTGGTTTACTCAAGCGGTTGTACCGTCTTATATTCTCACCTGCCATAGAGTTCCCTGCCAAGAACTAGCAACAAAAGCATAAAGGTCTAAGGGAGACAACTGAAAGTATACTATTATAAAGTTTTTATACTGTGTGTGAAGTACAATATCATGCTAAGTTCACCGTGGTAATTTAAAGATATATACTATACACCCTAAAGCTACTACTAAAATAACAAAATGAGATACAACTCAAAGTAAATCAGATGTAATTGTAATAGTTGATTGGTCCAAGAAATAAATGCAGAGAACAAAAAAGAGACAACTCATCCTTCTACTAATTATGGAATGGTGTTTCATTGTAGTTTTGCCTTCCTGAATGATTAATGATATTGAACATATTTTCATATGTTACTTAGCTATCCATGTAAATGTTCTGTGAATTTCAAATTAATATATACTCTGTTGTTTCGGGGTGAAGTGTTCTAAGTAGCAGACCTACAAGCAATAAACGTATTTGTATCTTCTTATATTTAAAATGTATTTCTTGGAGTGCCTGGGTGGCTCAGGGGGTTAAAGCCTCTGCCTTCAGCTCAGGTCATGATCTCAGGGTCCTGGGATCGAGCCCCACATCAAGCTCTCTGCTCAGCAGGGAGCCTGCTTCCTCCTCTCTCTTGGCCTGTCTCTCTGCCTGCTGGTGAGCTCTGTCTGTCAAATAAATAAATAAAAGTAAAAAATAAATAAATAGAATAAAATAAAATGTATTTCTCACAGGTTAGATAGTTGGTCTTTGGGGGTTTTTTGGTTCAGTATTATAATCTCTGTCTTTTAAACCTGGTGTTTAGATTTTTTACAATGAATGTGATCACTGACATATTGAGGTTTCTGTCTAACATCTTTACTATTTTTTTTAATTTCCCCATTTTTTTTAAACACTCCTTTCCCTTTTTATTTTTTTCTATTTTGGATTTATTATTATTTTTTAATTGAAATTGATCTATTTTGGTGAAGTATTAGCTATAATATTTTTGTTTTCTTTTTACTGGTTAGAGTTTATAGTACATATCTTTTATAGTAAACATCTTTAAATTACCATAATCTACAAACAATATGATATACTTTTATGTACAGTATAAGAATCTTACAATAGCATGTTTCTAGTTGTGTCCTCCAGACCTTTCTGCAATCATTTTGTTTTGATTATTACATTAGCAAGGACTATTTGTTATTGTGTTTAAATATTGGGTAATCTTTCAAATAAATCAAAATAACTTAATTGTTCATTATATTTGTCAACGCAGTTAGTACTGCCAATGTTCTTCATTTCTTTTTATGCATTTATATAAACTACATTTTTATTCTGGTATTACTTTTCCTCTGTGTAAAGGACTTTCATTAGCATTTCTTATAGTACAGGTTGGAAGGAAAGGAATTCTTTTAGCTTATGTCTTTCTTAAATACCCTTTATTTTGGCTTAAAATTATTTTGTTAAAAAATTATTTTGTAGGGGTACCTGGGTGGCTCAGTGGGTTAAGGCCTTTGCCTTTGGCTCAGGTCATGATTCCAAGGTCCTGGGATCAAGCCCCACATGGGGCCCCACATGGGGCTCTCTGCTCAGCGGGGAGCCTGCTTTCCTTCCTCTCTCTGCCTGCCTCTCTGCCTACTTGTGATCTCTGTCAAATAAATAAAATCTTTTGAAAAAATTATTTTGTAGCCTTTAATTTTGAAAAGCATTTTCCCTGGGTATAGAATTCGAGTTTGACAGTTTTTGTTTCAATAATTTAAAGATGTTGTCCTCTTTCTTATCGCTAGTATCATTTCTTATGAAAAGCTGGCGGCCATCTTTATTTTTCTTACTCTGTATTAGTGTGTGTCTTTTTTCTCTGGAAGCTTTCAAGATTTTCTCTTCTTCCCTGGTTTTGAACAATGTGATGATGTACCTGGGTGTAATTTTTTTTCCATTTTCTTATGCCTGAGGTTAAGCTTCTTGAGTCTATGTGCTGCCAATTTTGATTGAACTTGAAAAAAATTGGCTATTATCTACTCAAATATTTTATATTTTTTTCTGTACCCATTCTTCCCTTTTGTCCTTTAGAAGACTTCAATTACTTGGTTTGGGGTGCCTGAAGTGGTCTCATTGATCTATTTTTAAAAAATTGTCTGTGTTCCATATTTTTCTATTATTATATCTTTATTAATCTTTTCTTCTGTGATATCCAATCTGTCATTCATAATCAATGTGCTTTTCATTTTACATATTGTATGTTTCACTTCTAGAAGTTCAGTTTCAGCTTTTTTCTATTTCCACCAATAGCTTCCATATCTCTCCATTTAACCTTTTACTCGTGTGGGGTTTTTGTACGGACTTCTCCATGGTTCTCTTTGGGTGGCTGGTTTAACACATGGCAATAGTGGGTGCATGAAATAGTGTGGAAAGGACTTCACTGTGGTAAAAGAAGAAAATGAATCCTGCTTCTTTTATTTCACTTATTGGAAGAATTCTTCAGAAACATTCTATCGACCTCCCTGAGCTTTAGCTTTCTCATCTGTAAATGACAACAACAATGCTTTGTAAAGCACTATGGAGTATTATACCTGTGATGGGAAATTCAGTTACTGTAAATAGCTACACAAATTTCAGTGCCTATGAGATTTGCAATGATTTGAGTTTTAGACTTTCCTTCCTAGACATTTATATTTCTTCAACAAGGCACTTCCCTAGCTAGAATTTCTTTCACTCAGCCATCAAATATTAACATGCTTTAAACACCCTTTATTTGTGGGGTGCCCCGGTGGTCACTGTATTAAGCATCTGCCTTCAGTTCTGGTCATGATCCCAGGGTCCTGGGATTGAGTCCCCCATCGGGCTCCATGCTCATTGGACAGCCTGCTTCTTCTGCCTGCTGCTCCCTCTGCTTGTGCTCTTTCAAATAGATAAATTAAAAAAAAAAAAACAAACAAAACTTTACTTAGAAATAACTAACTATCCTATTGTCAAGCCCAGCCACAATGAAAGCACCAGGCAGAATTGCCCATTTCCCCTAACATCTGGGGATTGGCTCCTCCCCCCCCAGCTGATGATAGAAGCCTTAGCACCATCTCCACCCCAATTAGGAAACAAGAAAACCAAACAAATTGTGTAATGGGGAGCTATCATCTTTCATATTTACCTCAGTGTCTGGAGAACCTACAAGAGTGCCTCATGAATGAATTATTTCTCTAAAGATTATCAGCGTTGGTACAGGGGGAAAAAAAAACACCCAGAAAATTAGATTTTACACTTCATTTTTCTGGGCCAAGGGAGATCTGCCAACTTTCAGTCTGGCTATATATAGGACTAGCATGTTGCTCTCCTTTTCCTGCCTTCAAAATGGTTGGTCCACACATGGGGTATGACCTAGAGGTAGAAGGATGAGCTAAACAGAGGTTGATTAGAATTGTATTTGGGTCTTGAAAACCCTTGACAGATCCAGATCGTTACAGTGCCTTAACTAGATATATTCCACTCAGGGGTAACTGCTTGGACCTACGGGGCCAAATCAGTTACCAACACACCACTAGGATTTTCCTCCTCTCTGTTCCTCATATAAAGCACAACTGATGGATGTAAGGTGCTCTTACCACAGCCTGGTATTTCATAAAAATGAATTGGATTAACTGGTTAAAATGCAAAGAACCTTCCTGGCAGAAATCTGTGAATGCTAGAGTTGAAAGACATATGGTCACAGGACCGAGGCTATTATGGAACAAACGGATGCTGGTGATATGAACAGCTACTGAGTAGTGACCAGCAATCAAACCAGAGTACAGAGGAAAGTGGGAAGAAGAAAGAGCCATGGGTTGAGGGCAGGAGGGACCAAGTGATAGAAGAAAGAGAGGGAGGAGAAGTAAGAAGTAGAGATAGAGAGGGGCACCTGAGTGGCTCAGTGGGTTAAAGCCTCTGCCTTCGGCTCAGGTCATGATCTCAGGGTCCTGGGATTGAGCCCCACATGGGGCTCTCTGCTCAGCAGGGAGCCTGCTTCCCCCTCTCTCTGCCTGCCTCTCTGCCTACTTGTGATCTCTGCCTGTCAAATAAATAAGTAAACTCTTAAAAAAAAAAAAAGGAAGTAGAGATAGAGAAAAACAGATACAGATGAACAAACTGTCAGAGAAAAATAGAGAGGAATCAACGGACATATAATTTCTGCCATTTTGTAGTTCCAACTTGCTTTTTCCTGTTTTCCTGCAAGGGCATTCTGTGTCCAAGTAAAAATCCCTTTTCCATGGTCCAATTTAAGTGTGAGGGTTTTTTTTTTTTCTTCCCACCACGAAGCATCCTTACAGAATAGTCCTCATTGCCCCCAATGGTTTGTTGTTCGTAACCCAACTGCTTCCTCAAGATTTGGGGGATTGTGTTTGGATTCTATTTAATCCTCCATTTGAAACGAAGTACAAGGCCTTCTGTTTCTTGGTCAGTGGAACATCACAAGCCATCTCCAAGGATCTGTCCTGATCTGAAAGCTTACGGTTTGTTGCCTGGCAAGAAGTTCTCTTTGGGGACTCTAAGTTGAGTGAATTCAGCTCAGATCTCTTTCCACATACCTTTCCTCTCCTTACTACAAATCCCTTTGTTTCTGCAGTGAAGCAGTGATAGCATAAATGTATTCTATTGACTCTGTTGTGTGTGGATGGGTAATGGCTCAATCTCATTTACTACGTGAAAGGCAGTTCTGGTTGTCATGTCTCCCCATTGCCAGGCATATTCGCAATGTAGACAATGATTAGTAAACAAATTTCCAAGCCCATAAAGTGTGACTAAACTCCTTCCTTGAGACAACTGTGGAACAATCTTCCTGACAAATGACTTCCTGATGTTAATACCATCGTTGTAAGCTAGCTCAGACAACTGAAGAAATGCTCCCTTCCCGTGTAGCCCTGAAATGGCCCATGCTAGTAATCTAGGCAATAAATCAAATCACTGATTATATTCAGGCTGTCATTTTAAACTATTAATCGGCTGTGCTATGGAGCTATTTGTATTTAACTGCAGTATTTAAATAAGCTATCTCCTATAGAGCTTACTTTATGCTTAAATCCTGCTCGGTCCTCAGCGGAGCGGCACAGGGCACAGTGGAGAGCCACGAGCCTAAGGCACTCTGTGTGCCACACATGTGGTTGATTGTGAATTAAACACGGCTGACATTCTTGTAGATAGCCAAGGCAATGATGCTTCTATAAACAACAGCTTTAGGAGTTTCTAATGCTCACATCTTAAGAGTTTGTGTGTTCATTGCCTCTTGTCAAAAATATTATTGTGTCAAGGTGGGAAGTAATTTTTTTTTTTTCCCCACACTGCCCACTGTGAGACAGATTTACAGGGGCGAAAGGGTTTTCTTGAGGTCAAGGAGCATGTTAATCCAGAAAATTTTTGGAACTTAAGTCTATAAACTAGTAGGTCAACAGCTCTTTGGTAATAACGTGGAGTCACTTTTCAAGTCAGTATTTCTATGGACCTTGTAAGTACAGCGATTTGTATGAAATGGGGACTCAGGAAATGTGGATAGAATTTAACTGATACCCACTGAACAAGTGGAGGGGATTGTGCAGTCATTTAGGTAAGGTGTCTAAACACCACTGCTGTGCCTATTCCTACCACAGGCATTGTGTTGACTAGACCTTGTTTTTAAAATAATTCTTTAATACAAATTAAAAATATAACTAACAAGGGGAACTGTCTTGCAGTGTTGGTGGGAATGCACCCTGGTACAGCCACTCTCAAAAATAGTACAGAGTTTCCTCAAGAAGTTAAAAATAGAGCTACCCTATGATCCGGCAACTGTACTTCTAGGTATTTACCAAAAGACTACAAAAATACTAATTCAAAAGGGTCATGGACCCTGATGTTTACAGGAGCATTGTCTACAATCTCCAATTATGGAAATAGCCCAAGTGTTCCCCAATTGGTGAATGGATAAACATGTGTACACACACACACACACACACACACACATATACACAAAGAAGAATATTATTCAGCCATAAAAAAGAATGAACTCTTGCCATTTGCAAAGACATGGATAGAGCTCATAAGTAATATGGTAAGCAAAATAAGTCAGTCAGAAAAAGATGAATACCATATGATTCTACACATAGGTAGTATTTAAGAAACAAATGAACAAATGAAGAGAGAGAGACAGACAGACAGACAATCTAAGAAACAGACTTTTAACGACAGGGAACACAGTGATGGTGACCAGAGGGGAAGTGGATGGAGGGATGGGCGGAATGGGTGATGGGGATTAAGGAGGACACTTGCTATCGTGAGCACTAGGTGTTTTATGGAAGTGTTGAATCACTATACTGCACACTATTTTGAAACTAATATTATATTGTACATTAATTGGAATTTGAGTAAAAACTCAAAAAAATAAATAATAGATATTAAAAAAAATGCATGCCTGCCAGCTTCCCTCAAAGAGGGAATCAGCATGAAGTTTTATTTCATAAGTTAGCAAAAACAAAGCACCAACCATCAACTATAGAGTCTTCTGGAAAGGACAGTATCTATGTAACATATGCAAGCCTCCTAACTCCAAAATTTCTTATTCAAATAAACCATACTGGCATTTTCTCTCTAAAACCCACTGGAAAAAACTTACTCCTTTTTTTCCTGAGGCAATGATTTATGACAAGCATAAAACATTTCATTAACTATTGTATAGGCAAATAAAATCAAATGTCATAATTATGAAATGATCAAATATACAACTTACCAGGAACAAAGAACAAAGATAACCAGTGCCTTTGATTTATGTCATACTTTATCACTTCAAAGCACTTTCATATACCTTAATACATACCCATATGATGCTTTAAAAATTATGTGTGTTTACAACCCCTCCTAACCCATATTTCTGCCAGAAAGCAAATAGTCATGCCTCCGTTCTGGGCTAACACTCTCTACAGTGTCTCATTCTTAAAATCATACAACATCTTGGTCTTTTTAAGATAAAAATTTCAAACTTCTTTTTCCAACTCATGGTAAGAGAGGTAAAACTAAAAGTGAAATGACTCAGCATTAATCTCTGGAGGGTATCAAATTGCCATTAATGGGGGAATTATTAAGCTTTCAAAAAACTTTACAAAAATTTCTTCATTTGCATTTTCATTTTACCATCTTTGGAACTGTCTGGTTTGATTTTTTGTATTTGTTTTTGTTTTTTTGTTTTTTTCAGGTCAAAGCCGTTTTGCTAAGACAATAGTTTAGGTGCTGGAAAAAAATCCTTATTTTTACTTGCATCTTCTTGGTGGCTTCAGAACAGGGAACTGCTTTGTAGTCGTGGCTCTACTATAACCTGCCTGTGAGATTCAAGTGTCACCAGTAAAATGAGGGAATTGAATAAAATAGTCTCTCAGATCCTGCACCAATTTCAGTTCTGTAATTCTTATTTCGGCAATACTTTCCTTTTACAGCACCCTGTTTATTAGTCTTTTCTCAGCCTCACTAGTCAGATTAGAACTTTTTTTTTTTAAAGCAAACACTTCTGTCATCTTTGCTGTGAAGTCCTGAATCTTACCACAAAGAATGTCATCATGTTACAAATGCTAATAATAATAATTGTCGCTAATACTGCCATTTTTTAAAAGATTTTATTTATTTGACAGAGATCACAAGTAGGCAGAGAGGGAGGCAGGAGAGGAGGAAGCAAGCTCCCTGCTGAGCAGAGAGCCCAATGTGGGGCTCGACCCCAGGATCCTGGGATCATGACCCGAGCCGAAGACAGAGGCTTTAACCCACTGAGCCATCCAGGTGCCCAAAAACACTGCCATTTTTAATGCTTACCAATGCCATGAAATCTATATACACTATCTCAATATAGCAATCCTGTTATATTACATTATATTATATACATTATATGTATAGATATCTAATGTATACCTATATACATTATCTCAATTTAACAATCTCAATTTTTCATATTGGAAAAACCAAACCTTCAGAATTTAATTCCCCCCAATGCAAACATTAGTCATACTATTAATAAGATACCTTATTTTCAGAATGCCAGGATACCATTTTATACTCCAGCTCACAGGGCAGTGTGGTGGGAGGCATGGAGGAGCTCATCTATGATATGTATGCATTTTTCAAAATCTGCACATAAATTCACTATGACCTCATTTTCACCTGCTACCCCCAAAACAGCAACAACAACAAAAAACCTTACACAAGAAGATAAATGTGCAATTCTCATGCCATTTCATGGTAAAATGGAAGTTTGCACAGGCAGATCCAAAACAGCGTTTTTGGAAACCGTGATGTAGAACCTCAGTATTAAGAACGGAATTGTAGAGTTCTAGAAACTGGCAACAAAAAGAGCCACTGTTGAAAATTTAGGCATTTGTTTTTGGTATTCTAGAGGGGACAAATAGAAAATATGTGTGAGTGTAACTTAACACTCACACATATTTTGTCAGTAAACTAAAAAAAATTGTGAAAAAAAAACTGTGCACATTATATACATATTACATGAACAGCAGGGTGGAATTGGTTTGAATTTGAATTTCTTCTTCCTTGAAAAGAGTGTTGCTTTAAGCATAGATATATTGGTATAGCCATTGTAGATAATGCTTCCTCTCAAAAATAAGGCATACAGTACATTATAGGAAAACTGCCCCCAAACATAGATAATTCCTATCTTAAGCACCCATTCCAGTATCCTCTTCTGTGTACTTGCCCCATAAGTTATGAGGCCTTCTACTTTGTTTAGTGGGAACAAACACCATTCCTGACCTTGATGAGCACCGGACACGGTTATACCTCTGTCTTTTGGTGACGATTACCTTATTCTTGGGTAGTTTCCCCACATCCCTGTATTTATCATTATTCAGCTGATTTCTCAAGGGAACCTTCTTCAGGATTAAAATATTAGAATAAGTATTTCCACTACTGTGTTCCTTTGGATGAATGCTTTATTTCACACATGTAACTGACAACCTGTGGATCAAATATGTCTAGAATTCAGATGCTGTGTGACATGCTTTGTGTTGGTTTTTATACTATTTCACTTTGCTTATCAATTAAATTGAGATTTTCAGACTTTCTAATTATAGTCAAGAGGGAATAACAGACTAGAGATACTTTCCCACATGAAAAATCAAAAAGTGAACAAAGTTTAAGCTTTTCAATATATTGGAGATCTGTCAAAGAAGGACAGTGATCCCAAAGAAACAAAAAACAAACAAGGTGAGTCTTATGATGACTTCAGCTGACTGCGTGGAGATCGTTTTCCGGTCACTGTACAAGGAGAAAGAACTCAAGTGGAGTCTACTAGATTCTCTGAGCCAACAGTCTGGGAACACCAAGGCAGCTAAAGGCCACAGGCATGCGAAAAAGAAGAGAACTGAACAGAAGGAAAACTTTGACAATCTGCAGAAGGTTCCCTTTGAGTAATCCAGTGAGTCATGGTAACTGCACACACTGAAACTACCCAAGGCCTGGTTACGACGCATGAAAGGGGGTGCCTGGGTGGCTCAGTTGGTTAAGCAACTGTCTTCAGCTCAGGTCATGATCCCAGGCTCCCAGGATCAAGTCCTGCATCTGTCTCCCTACTCAGTGGGGAGCCTGCTTCTCTCTCTAACCCTCCCATGTCTTGTGTGCTCTCTTTCTCTCTCACATTCTCTCTCAAATAAATAAATAAATAAAATCTTTAAAAAAAAAAAAAAAAGGTGCATCAAAGGGATGAGCTCAAACAGTGTGCTGCACTCACCCACACCAGAATAGCGCTTGTTTCTACCTGGGAGCCTTGAAAAAATTGATCATTTCATGAGTCTGTAGGCAGAGTTCTTGGCAGAGTCTTGCTTCAGAATTGAGGAATAATTAGCCGAAAGCTGAGCAGTATTTCATTTCCACTTAACAGATTCTAAAAGCAACATCCAAAAAACCAAACTGTTTCTACGTGACTTAACTATGTCTCAAAGTAAAGTTCAGTAGTATTTATAGGATGCCAATAATATCCATCACCCAGCGAGATAATATTTAGTGTCTCGCACTCAGTATAAATTACCAGGCATCTGAAGTAGCAGAAAAATATGACACATAACAAAGAAAAAACTGATCAGTCAAAACTGACACTGATGGAGAATTGGAAGTCAAGGACATCAAAAGAGTGGTATGTTTTGCATGTGTTCAAAAAGGAAAGTAGAGAAAGTGTCAAGGGAATAAGAAGACAAGTCACAGATGGGGAGAAAATATTTTCAAAAGGCACAGGTGATCAAGAACTAGTATCCAAAACAGTTAAAAGACTTTTAAAATTCAAAATTAAAAAAAAAAAAAACTTTAAAAAATCCTTCTTAAAATCTTGCCAAAGAAGATAGACAGATGGTGAGTAAGCATTTGAAAAGATGCTACTTAGATGTCATCAGGGAACTATCAATTAAAACAACAATATCCCACTATCCACATTCTGGAATGGCCAAACTCTTGAACACAGACAACACCAAATGCTACGGAGGATTCAGAGCCACGGGAACTTTCATTCATTGCTGGTGGGAATGCAAACTGGTACAGTCACTTTAAAAGACAGCTTGACTGTTTCCTACAAAACAAAATACACTCTTACCATACAATTCAGCAATAACATCTCTTGGCATTGACCCAAAGAAATTGATAACTTATGTTCACACAAAAACTTGCATATGGATGTTTATAACAGCTTTATTCATAAATGCCAAAACTTGGAAGCAACCAAGATATTCTTTGGTAGGTCAATGGATAAACAAACTGTGACACATCTGGGCAATGGATTATTATTCAGTGCAAAAAATAAATGAACTATCCAGCCACATAAAAGACACAGAGTAAGCTTAACTGCATATTACTAAGTGAAAAAAGCCAACATGTAAAGGTCATACACTGTATGATTCCAACCCTAGGACCTTCTTCAAAAAAAAAAAAACAAAAAAAAACAAAAAACTATACAGAGAGTAAAAAGAAATTCAGGAGGCAGGGATGAAAGGTGGAACATGGGATTTTTAAGGCAAAGCACTCTGTATGATACCATGATGATGGACACACATCATGATGTATTTGTCCAAACCCATAAAATATAAACCACCAGCAGTGAACCATAATGTAAATGTGGTCTTTGGGTGATAATGATGTGTCAATGTTGGTTTGCCAATTGTAAAAAAATATACCACTTTGGTGGATGGGGGAGTGTTAGTAATAAGGGGAGGCAATGGATACGTGGGGGCAGAAGATACGTGGAAAATCACTGTATCCTCCCCTCAATTTCTCTGTGAACTTAAAACTTCTCTGAGAAAATAAAGTCTTACCTAAAAAAGTTAAGTAGAGCCATGGAAGATATAAAAACCCCAACTTGAATTTCCTGAGAAAAAAACCGAAATATCTGAGATGAAAAATACAGTGGCACTGGGTATTTACCCCAAAGATACAAATGTAGTGAAAAGAAGGGCCATCTGTACCCCCAATGTTCATAGCAGCAATGGCCACAGTCGCCAAACTGTGGAAAGAACCAAGATCCTCTTCAACAGACGAATGCATAAAGAAGATGCGGTCCATATACATAATGGAGTTTTATGCCTCCATCAGAAAGGATGAATAGCCAAATCTGTATCAACATGGATGGGACTGGAAGAGATTATGCTGAGTGAAATAAGTCAAGCAGAGAGTCAATTATCATATGGTTTCACTTATTTGTGGAGTATAAGAAATAATATGGAGGACTTGGGGAGATGGATAGGAGAAGGGAGTTGTGGGAAATCGGAGGGGGAGACAAACCATGAAAGACTATGGACTCTGAAAAACAGTCTGAGGGTTTTGGAGGGGAGGGGGACAGGGGGTTGGGTGAAGCCTGGTGGTGGGTATTATGGAGGGCACGTATTGCATGGGACACTGGGTGTGGTACATATACAATGAATTCTGGAACACTGAAAAGACATTAAAAAAATAAATAAAAATTTAAAAAAAGAAAAAGAAAAATACAGTGGCTTGGATTAATAATAAATAGGATATGTCCAAAGAAAAGGTGAGCAATGTAAACACATAGCAATAAAAATAATCCAAAGTGAAACGCAGAATAAAAGGAAAGAGAGAGAGAAAAAGATAAACTTTCCATCAGTAGTTGTAGGACAACTTCAAAAGGCCTAATATATTTTATAAGGGGAATCTCCAAAAGGTAGAGGGAGAAAAAATGTTTACAGAAATAACCAAAATGTTTGCAAGTTGAAGAAAACTGCAGACTCACAGTCCCAATTGATTTAATAAACCCCATGCACCAGAAATATAAAGAAAACCACACCATGGTACAATACTACCATATTGTGCAACTGAGTAAAGAAAACGTGGTCTTTTAATAGCAACTCAGGAGGAAAAAGACATGCACAGAGGAGCAAAGATGAGGGCAACAATGGCTTTCTCACCAAGAAAAAGAAAAGCATGTAAACACGAAGATGATGGAAAAATATCTTCTAAGTTTTTTTTTTTTTAAATGGCATTCAGAATCCTATGAGCAACCCAAAAATGCAGTAAAAGCATTAGACAAACTACAACATCTGTTTCTGATCAAAACTCTCCGCATATCAGAAACAGAAGATGACTGCCTCAATTGCATAAAGGGCATCTACAAAGAGCCTAAAGCTAAGCTCATTGTTAATCAAAAAAAAAAAAACAAAAAAACAAACAAACAAAAAAACAACGTGTTCTGCTGGAGACTGAGATCAAGGCCCGGAGATGCACTTGTGTCACTTCTCCTTGGTATGATATCTGAAATCTTAGCCAGAGCAATAAGGCAATCAAAATTGTATCAGGTTTCTTTTTGTGTGAAGAAGGCTAGCAGATTCTAAAACTCATTTGGAAATAATTCAAAGGCTCTAAGATAGATAACTAAAAAAATTAAAAATGGAGGACTAACACTGATTTTAAGACTGATTTTAAAGTAAAACTGCAGTAATCTAGACTGTATGGTACTGGCATACAGATGGATAAGCAGGTAAATAGTACAGAACAATCTAGAAACAGATCAGCACATCCAGGGATGGGTGAATTTTATTAAAGGTGCAAAAGCCATTTAGTAAAGAAATGATGGTGCTTTCAAAAAATGGTCCAGGAACCACTGGATATCCATATGCAAAATAATGAATTTAGGTCTATAACTTCTACCACATTAGAAAACTACCTAAAAAATGTATGATGGACCTAAATGTAAAATATAAAACTATTTAAAAAAAAGACTTGCACAAATACAAAATAGAAAAACAGTAAAAATGAGCAAACTAAAAACTTAACTAAAAATGATACATGGATAGCACATGAAAGATACTTGAAACCACTAGTCATCAGAGAAGTGCAAAATACAACCACCATAAGATACCACTACACTACACATATAGAAGGATTGCAAAAATCTAAAAGACTGACCTTACAAAGTATTAGAAGGGTGTAACGCCTGGAGCTCCCATACATTGGTGATGGAAATTTAAAATGGTATAACCACTTGGAAAAATTATCTTAAAAATTACCTATATTCATAATAGATGTCTCATCTATTCAATTCTAGGTATTTATTCAAGAGAAATGCATATAAATATTTGTATAGACATAGTTTACAAGTTTCCAAACAGCTTTATTTTTTTCCCAAAGGGCTTTGTTTTTAATAGTTAAAAACTAGAAACAAACCAAATGCCCCTCAAAAGGTGAATGCATAAATAAACTTTGATATTTTATAACAATGAAATGCTATGCAGCAAGAAAAAGAAATGATCTCTTGCTGAATCCTACAACATTGATGGGTTTCAAAATAATTACACTGAGTCAATCAAACCCTACAAAAGAAGAATGCATAATGTATGCTCTATATAAAAGTCACAAAATGCAAAATGCAGAGCATTCTATAGCCTCATAAAGGAGATCAGGGATTGCCTTGCCATGGAGGGAGTTAAGGAGGGACAGTTTTCCTGGGGCATGAATATGGGACGAGATATATGTTCATTATATTGTCTGTGGTGATGGCTTCATTGAGGTATATGCAAGTCAAAACTTAACAAACAGTACACTTTAAATATGTAGACTTACATTTTGCCAATTTTACTTCCATACACCTGATTTTAAGTTTTCAAACTTACAGCTTCTCCTGAGAATCTGTGGGCTCTAGCTTCATTACATCTGCATGAATACGCGGCCATTGAAGCTGTATTTTTCCAAGTTGCTTGCTTGATGTTTGCCATAGTCTGGTCCTTTCTTTGTTGTCCTTACCCTGCTTGATTCATTTATTTCACTGGTTTAGAGATTTGGATTTATGACTACCAATGGATTTCTTGTCTTCGGTTAACAAACAAATGGAGGCTAAAATAGTTTCTTCCATCAGTGAAAAGGGAGGAACTATCCAAACTCATTTTATGGTATCCCGTTATTTGGTCCCAACTGATTTTCCAAACCTATTTCTGAACACACTCTTCATCAGCCCATACAAACCAAAGCGCTCTATTTCTTATTCACTATTGCCTACATCTCCAAACAAGCTCTATGTTTTGGGTTTGCTCACTTGGTATGTTAATAACACCCTTGTTTATGCCATCAGCATAGAAAGGAGGGAAGAAAAAGAAAGGACTCAGGGTTTGGAATTTTCATTTCTATCAAATGACAATTGGAAAGTCATCTTTTGTCTTTAGAAAGAAAAGAACTTATGCCAGAAAAATAATTTCTTACCTTTTGGTACAAATATAAGAGGCTTTAAAAATAAATGACCTCTTAGAAAATGAGAGGCTATAAAGTTATCATCAACCATTTCATCATGGTGTAGGTATGATGGGTCAGGTGATGCCCCAAATCCTTCTCCTGCCCTTAAGTCCTAAATCATCGGATGTCAGGATATTGCTGAATCAAGCCAGTAAATTCGAAGTTGTTAGGTCAACCCAAGTTATAGATCATATCTTAATCTTTTTTTCTCCTATACAGTCATTCCAACCATGCCACCTTTGTTTGAAAAATTCTTTTTATTCACTTTCTTCCAAAGATAAAGATTAATAAATGTGAGTATTAAGTGACTTCATGATATTAATTTCACTTTTGATAATTTCTGCTTAGTATTAAATATGAGATAATTATTGCTTCTATATTTTGCATGCCTGTATTAAATTTATTCCCAAATATATCAATACTTGTAATAGTTTCACATGATATACTTACAAATAAAACTTCTCATCCCATACTGGATTCAAATTTCCAAAAATGGTTTTGGTTCTTCTTTTGTTCTTTCCCACTTGAACAGTAACATATGGGTCACTCGACCCTGTTTTGTCTTTTGCCTGTAAGCCTTGTGCCGAAACCACTGAAATAAATAAAAATAAACATTTTAATATAAAGATTTCCTCAAACAAACAAACAAAAATGGTAACGAAGGGCAGCTCTTCTAACACTTTGCACGCTGGGTTTGTGGATACATTCCCACTGCTTTTATTGTCATGAACATTAGGACTTTAAAAATATTTAATGAAAGAATGAAAACACTGAGTATTAAATCCTTCCTTGAATAAATATTTTCTTTTGCCTGTAATGAGTAGCAGCTATACATATATACTGCCCTATTCACACCAGCTATATAATTACCTACACATTACTATATGTATGTATAGAGAAATAAAGATGCACATACAATATGCCCAAAGTTATCCAACATAATTCAAAGGTCTGTGATTTAAAATGTATTTCTAATTGCGAGTTTGCTGTCACTACTGAACTCAACCTAGTTAAAAAAAAAAAAAATGGCATCTTTATTTTATCTTGCAAGTACCATATGAGTAAGTTAAGAGGCTTGGTTAATGTTTATCTAGTTATAGGCAACTTCAGAAGTTCATATTACCAGACATCACTAAGCTCAAATTGCCTTGACTCGAGGATCAAATGTTTGAGGGCTACTGATCAAGAATTAAGTGAAATGATGTGTGTTTTCTCATTAAGAAAAACTGGCTAAAGAGATTTTTAGCTACTCTTGTAATTTATCAGTGGCAGGCAGCTACAAAGCTAATCTCTTGTAAATTGCAGGTTATTGATGAGTATATTGTAAAAGAGAAACTTCTTCCTCTAGAAGAGCTTTTGATTAAAACAACAGACTGCAATTACTTCAATTATCTAGGACATACTTTAGAAATTTCAAATATAGACTATACTTCTTATCAATATTGACAAGACTGGAAAATTCTACTTATTTTACCTATAATTTTCATTAGCAGTGATTTCTAAAACATATGAAAATCTCAATGCGGAATAAAAATTTTAAAGGAAACTTTTTACCTGTAATGGTAATTTTAGCTGACCACTTAGATGTCCCATCTAGTACACTCTGCTTGGCCGCTTTTGTATACTGCACAAAATCTTCTTTAGAAATCTGAAACATTTCCTGAATGACTTCAAACACCTCTGGCCTGTTTTTCTCCCTAATCTTCATTCTTTCTTTCATAGCCATAATAATGGTCTGAGTCTTGTCTTCAGCACCATGCTTAGAACTCTTTTCTGCTGCTCCTATAATGGAAAAATCAATTGTGACATAAATGCACATAAAGTTACTTCTGGATGGCCCGAGAGAGGGAGAGAAAGAAGAAACAGGAGAATGAATAAATGGTTTCATTCTGAGGAGTCAGGGTACCTACTTCATGGAACAGCAGAACAAGATAAATGCTGCTGGAGAAAATATCTAGGCTGAGATTCAGAACCAGCCTTTGCGTTAGTGGCAAGTAAATGGACTTCCATCATTCCCAGCTTTTTCAGTTGTATTATTTGCTTAAATCAGGGCTTGAACAAATGTGTGGTTTGAATTTGCAAAGAGCAAAAAGAAGGCACAAGTCAAATACGGTATATACGACATGCCAGACAAAACTGAAAAACAGGATACAGAGGGCAAATGTTTCCCCAAATTCAGTATTTCAAATCCTTGTGTTCAAAGTGTTTAATTATTTCTAATGATGGAATTCATCATGATTAAGTGGTTAAATTCTTCTTGTAAAATAAATAGTACCATTGTTAAGATTTTACTTGGAATTACAGAGATTGTGCTGTTTAAAAAGGATTTGGAAACCATGTAAGTACGTGACAGATCACAGGCCCAAACTCTCATTTTGTGATATGGCCATTGTTTTTCAATAGGCTAAATTCTTTCTACTCAAAACCCTTTTTGATGTCCAGGATGTTTTGTTTGTTTGTTTGTTCATGATTGGTCTCAACTTTCCAGGTATTTTTGTTTTTAACACTAATCTTTTTGGCAATGAAAGATTTCCAAAAGTCCATTCTTGGATCCCTCACTTTTCCCAGCCACCTGCCAGGTATTTTCAAGGCTGTGTGTGGCCTCTGGGTTGTGCAACAATCCATGACAAGTTAACAATGAACCATGATTCCAACTCTCATAGTTCCTTAGTGAACTTGAGATGAGAAAGCAAAACCCCAAGGACCAGCGTTGCAGGAGCAGCCACTGCTGATACCCAATATTTTTGGGTGCCAAACAAAGGTGATGTAATGAAAAGAATAAAAAACGACACTCAGTAACAGATCCAATGTTCATCTACATGACTGTATCACCCAACTTATAATTTTTTGAAATATATCTCTGAAATAACCACATTAATGTCTGGTAGAATGTTTAGAGGTTAAATGAGAGAATTTGTCTGCATGATTTCTACCACAAAGGATAGCCTTATTAATGTTCTTTGAGTCTAAGTCTTTGAATGTTAAGCCTAATGGAAGCACGGAAGCTAAGACAAAGAGGAAAAGGTCAGCTGTTGGCTTTCCTTGTAATAAATTCATATTTAACAGCAATACTTAAGTGAAAATCTTGATATATTTGAAAGTATGACATTTGTTTCCTGAAGTGGAAAAAACACATCCATAATAACCAAGGTGTAATTAAAGAAAGTTAAAGGTATGAATATTCTAATGGTATAAAGAGCAGATTCCCTGTCTTTATCTTAAAACAACAACAAAACAAAAGCAAGAAAAAAAAAAAAACTTTCAGAACTTAAACCACATTAAAAAAAAAAAAAGAAAATACAAAGAATGAATGCATTACATTTAAGATAACTTGAAAGTACATTCCAAATGCCCTAGTCTTCTGTTAAAATAGGCCATAGAAAAGCTACGCATTTGTAAATTACATATCCTTAAACAATTCAGCATGTTTATAATTTAGCGTCAACGGTTTGACTGCACATCCTTAATTCTTATACAGTAAAACTAGCTTAGGCTACATTGAATAATCCCCAGCTAGCCAATAGGCATATTTTACTTAAAGTACTGAAATAGTAATTAAATAGAGCAGTGTCGCCTTGAAAAAATTATTGCAAGATTCAAAGTGCCCCAAAACTTGAGTATGTGACAGCCATTCTAAGAATGAATGTTCAAAAGGTGAGAAGTGCCATAAGATGTAACTCTCCCCCAAATTTCTAAGTAACTACTACTGTTTGAGCTCTTAGTGCTCTCAAAGGCTACAGGGAAAAAAAAAAAAAGGCCTTGAGAGTTAAAGTCCTTTGGATTATTTTTCTAAATTCAGGAAGAGCTAGCAGATGTCCACCCACATAATAAGTCTCATTCAAGTAATCACTATCAAATTCAGGTAGAATATACTAAAGGTAGAATACACTAACAATTTTTTTACCTAAAGGAATCCAATCTCTGTACTTAACAACAGCATCCTGAATTTTTTGAATGAGTTAATTAAGAAAGCGTGACTATTAGCTGTGAAATCATTCACCAATGCCCTTGATGTTGGAGTAGAAAACTCTTAATTTGTGGACAACAGGAAAACCCCCTGCAAAACCACTATTCTGGGGAAAGCAGGTTAACAGAGGCTCATATTTAAACCTCTCGTCTGTTATTTCTAGAAAAAGAGATGTGGCATTTTAAAAGTTCTACTTTTACATGTTTTGATCTGAGGGAAATGATTTCACTTAAATCTGTTTAGTTTGGAGATAAAGAAAAATCTGTAATTAATTTTTGTCACTGATCTACAAGCACTTTCCACTGCCTATTGTTTATCGAACCTGATTTTCCTAATGAAACTATTTCTGAGATGGCTGCAATTTGCCATGAATTTCCAACCCTTTGGGTTTGTTATTTTCCTTCAGGTTTGGTCTGTTTATCTCAAAGTCACCAGAGATAAACTTAACTTTGGATTTATATGACTCTTCCTTCAAAGTGTACGGCAGAAGGTCTAGTAGCTTCACTGAAATACAGTGAGTAATATGTCAATCAAGGATCAGCAATAAAGGGATCAAAAGAGATAATGTACCCTGAAAGCACTTTGTAAAATGTAATACATTATCCAAATGGAATGTATCACTGTTACTTTTAAAAACGCTTAATTGACAGATCAGAGGATACATTTATGCACAACAAAATTCATCCTTCTAAGAGATACAAGAGAATTCATCTGTAAACAGAGGCAAACAGCTAACATGGTCCCTTTCTACATAATTTAATGGGAAGACCACTAAATTGGAACCCTCACTTTCTTTATAATTTTTATTTTTTTTACCCAAAACATAAATTTCATGTGAAATTCACAATTTCACCACCTTTGCATGGCAATTTATGATTCTAGTGTTTCAGATTATTATCTGAAATTGTTTTTCTCAAAAGCAATTCCAAAAATTTCTATTTTTTTCAAGTCACTTGCCTCACCTCATTAACCTCCATTCTCAGCGTATGATCGTATCTCTTCCTTAATAAGGATAGAGGTTCCCTAACTCACTGGCACATTTTCTCCCCTCCCTTATGGAAGAAGACAAACAAGCAAGACCAAATAGTAACAACAACAAAACCAAACCTTACCTGAAATATTAGCAGATTTCCATGGTATAAAATATTCCTAATATGGCTTATTTCAAGCAACTGCCTTGCAAATTCTTAAACATTTATCAATCACCACTGGCTCAGACACCTGTAAATCCATGTACCTTAACCACGAGCCTGTAAGGCCAACCTCAACTAAATGTGTATTCCAAGTCTCAAGCATGCTCTTTAGAAACAGGATACATTCAACAAAAAGAGAAGATAAAATTTTTCCTGGGAAACCTAAAACAAGATTATTGCCGTATTTGAATATTTAATTTGGCTCTGGGTTCAAGTTTATGTCTTAGGAACTTTGTGTATGCTCTCACCCTAAGGCCACAATCCAGGAAAAAAATGAAAATAAATTCAGTGTAAAATGATACACACATTGTGGAGTCTTATGAAAAGACAAAATAGGGGCACCTGTGTGACTCAGTCATTAAGCGTCTGCCTTCGGCTCAGGTCATGATCCCAGTCCAGGGTTCGAGCCCTGTGTGGGGCTCCCTGCTTTTTGGAAAGCCTGCTTTTCCCTCTCCCACCTCCACTTCCCCTGCTGTGTTACCTCTCACACTGTTTCTCTCTGTGCCAAATAAATGAAACTCTCAAAGGAAAAAAGAAAAAAAAAAGATAATATATACTGGGCACAGGTTTGGAATTTTCAGAAAACAAAGGCTATGCCCATCATTAGAAAGCAGAAGCTGGTTGGTTTACATACATCATGCACTTAGAGTCAGCATAAAACAAGAACGTAAGACCAAATATGAAATGCAAGAAATACATCAAGAAAATAACTTTTCAATAAGGCAAAGGAGCATAGTGGTTCATGATGCTTTGCAAATACTAGAAGGTGACAGTCCTCTGTGACTCCTAACTTTGCCACTTACTAACCATCTGAAATTGGGCTACTTTATCTCTATAAACCTTAGTTTTCTCATATGAAAAACCAAAGGAAATAATAGCAGCTTTTTCTTAACAGAGTCATTTTAAGGATTAAATGAGATAACGTGTAAAAGTTTCAATATTAGTAATTGAGCAAGTATAAGGTCTAGATGTCACAAGGTGAAGAAACAAGCGTTTACTAAAGAATTTTACATTCGTATGGAATTTAGGGATTTTAGCTTTAAGATTACTTGACCTGTTGAGTGCTGTGAAGTGTGTAAACCTGGTGATTCACAGACCTGTACCCCTGGAGCTAATAATACATCATATGTTAAAAAAAAAAAAAAAAAAAAAAAAAAAGGATTACTTTACTTGACCTGTAAAGCAACTCCTTGGGACCCTGGTTGGCTCAATGGATTAAGCCTCTGCCTTTGGCTCAGGTCATGATCTCAGGATCCTGGAATTGAGCCCGACATTTGGGCTCTCTAATCAGCAGCGAGCCTGCTTCTCCCATCTCTCTCTGCCTGCCTCTTTGCCTGCTTGTGATCTCTCTGTCAAATAAATAAATAAAATCTTTTTTTTTTTTTTTAAAGCAACTCCTTAAAAGCCCTCCCCATGGAAAATACCACACCCGATATCTGCCACGTGCTTAATGTTCTAGAACTACTTGCAATGGGAGCCAATGAAGTATTTGAAGATTTAAGAAAATAAAATCCAAGGGTGGCAGGGTGGCTCAGTTGGTTAAGGATTTGCCTTTAGCCCAAGTCTTGATCCCATGGTTCTGAGATCAAGCCCCATCGGGCTTCCTGCTCAGCTCCCCCTGCTTGTCCTCTTTATTTCTCTCTCACTCTCTCTCCCCTCTATCAAATAAATAAATAAAATCTTTAAAAAACTAGTTCAAAGAAACCAGAAGAAATTGTTATTACAGTATTTTAATTTTTCATATCCATAAATGCATTTGAGGCTGGTGAAGCCAGAGGAGGTAAGTAGTGGATATGCATGGAAAGGTATGATATTAAGGCTTTCTCCCTGTAGGAGTCTCTAGCCTAAGAAACTTTATTGCTTTTCTTTCCTTTCCACATAAAATCCTATAGGTGGTCCTGCTCCTGGTGCCTCTGTTTTTCTTTCTCATGACATCATGTAGGTGGGTATGTAGCTGGCATTTTTTACCTTTTCCCTTTAGTTGCTTTACAGCCAAGATCATCTTAACCCTCCCCTTCTAACATGCCTTCAGTCTTTTCCAGGAGCAGAGCTACAGCTCCCATCTTCAAATCACCTGTCTCCTTTGTCTTATACAATCAAGGTACACATTCCACACAATTTCTGGAACACAACAAAGAACTGACATTTAAAAGAAGGATAATTGGAGGGTCACCGTCCTAGCATAGCATCACCTCCTATTCTCGTAGGTATCCCCATCACTGACAGTAGGAGAATGTGCGCAGGGAACCCCCTTACAAGGAACTGCCACCTTCTCTAAAGTAATTTTACTTTTGTTGAGCTTGGGTCCAAAACCAAAAGTCAACCTTTCTTCACTGCCCACCTCTACCATATTCAATCATCCCATTATTGGTAAATGCAAACTTTGAGAACAAGTTCAGAAATATTTGCATATTAAAAGATGATGAAACCAGGAATGTATTCTCAAAATTGTTTGTCAAAGTTACAGCATTCTTTAGAAACTAACTTCCGTGCTCCCTTCAGCAGCAGATATACTAAAATTAGATACTAACTTCCTTGAAATGTCTCAATTATTTCAGAGTCAAAAATTGTATAGATGAGGGGAAAACTAATTTTAACAAAAGAAAAAAGAGTGCTTGATTTCAAAAGTATTTTTACTATGTAAGGAAATAAATCAAAAGAGAGATGGAAAGAAGAAAGATCTTTTTGGTTCTTATCACTTTTCACAACAAGTTTTTTTTTTTTTTAACAAGATAAAAGAAAATAAAATTTTAAGCACAAGATTTTTTTCTATTTCTCTTTTCTTAACCAGCTTCTGAATGGAAGTTGTCTGACACGACTAGTTCACAGTGTTATTGAAAGCTAGCCTGGCAACAGGCAACACTGTTCTCCTACTGGACGTGAGCAAACTCAAAGGACACCAGCTTCACATGATCGGTGTGACCATGACCATGTTGATATGAGACAAACAAGGTCATCTTACAAGTTTGTTTAACCACAAATGAAGACAAACCATAAAATACCAAACAACCCCTTTCCTAACTAATGAGTGACCATTGTTTCTTTGCTAAGTACAGCTACTTGCCTCACTCTTGTCCTTCCTCCTGGTGGATAAGAATTTCTTTAACCTACACAATCATAAATTTTCCTCACTTTCAGACCAACCTCTGCTTTCTAACACCATCTTACTGAGATGCCCCATGGTTTATACTGCTGTATATTCTCCTTTGTAGCAATAGATAATAAACTGAACTTATAAAACTACAGATGCGTTACCTCACTCTGGTCAGAATGGCTAAAGTTAACAACACAGGAAATAACAAGTGTTGGTGAAGATGTGGAGAAAGGGGAATCCTCTTATACTGCTGGTGGGAATGCAAGCTGGTGCAGCCACTCTGGAAAACAGTATGGAGGTTCCTCAAAAAGTTAAAAATAGAGCTAAATTATGACCCAGTAATTGCACTACTGGTTATTTATCCAAAAGATACAAATATAGTGATCGAAGGGGCACCTGTACCCCAATGCTTATAGCAGCAAATGTCCACAATAGCCAAACTATGGAAAGAGTCCAGATGTCCATCGACAGATGAATGAATAAAGAAGATGTGGTTTATATATACAATGGACTATTATTCAGCCATTAAAAAAATTAAATCTTGCCATTTGCAAGGATTTGCAAGGACTAGAGGGTATAATGCTAAGGGAGATAAGTCAATCAGAGAAAGCCAATTATTATATGGTTTCACCCATATGTGGAATTTAAGAAACAAAACAAAGGATCATAGTGAAGGGAGGGAAAATAAAATAAGACAAAATCAGAGAGGGAGAAAAACCCTAACAGACTCTTAATCACAGGGAACAAATGAGGTTGGTGGAGGGGAGGTAGATAGGGGATGGGGTAATGGGGTGATGGGCATTAAGAAGGGCACATGATGTGATGAGCCCTGGGGGTTACAGACAACTGACGAATCATGGAACTCTACGTCTGAAACTAGTAATATACTAATGTTAATTAATTAAATTCAAATTAAATGAAATAATAAAATAAAATACTACAAACGTGTTTTCAGTGGTCTTTAGCTAAGGGGCATTAAAATATTAAAAGAAAAGAAAGGTTTTGAAAAATTCCAGTAGCAGCAGGATTAGCAACCAGATCTTTCTCAAGTAACTGAGGACTATGAAATCTAGATATGGATATAAAGGTACCCATTGCTTACTGATGTTGAGTACCTGAATGATGTCATGTATGACATAATCATCATTTTTGTCCCTCTACAGCAGCCTACCCTAAACCTGAAGATTTATTATTAGTTTGTTTGTTTATTCCTTAAGATTAAGAAAATGACCATTGTATTACAATAACTCAACTATTGATTCCATTTTTACCCAAATTAACTTATTAGATGATCTTCTCCTTAATGTTGTTGAAAAGTCAATGTAGTAGGTATATTGTGATAGAGATATACTTTTGCTCGGTGGGTTGGCCACAGAGGACGGGACTTGAGTCATCATCATCATGTGAGGCCAACATCTGGGCAGCATAATTTGCCTAAAAGTCAGGGGTACTGCATGGGAGAGTGGGAAAGCACCATAAATAAAATTCCTGAAATTGCTTTTTTTTCCCCTAATATAAGCTTTGCATATTTCTTTACAAATAGGACAGAACACTATGCTGGGTGTTCAGAGATATGGGATCTAACTTTATGTAAGATATCTGATTCCTTTTGACAAGAAACTGGATTATGTGAACTCAGTAAAATCAGTAGATTGGGTTCTCCAATCCACTGAACTCAAAGGCTCCCGTAAAAATCTGTTATTTTATGGGTACCTGGGCGGCTCAGTGGGTTAAGCCTTTGCCTTTGGCTCAGGTCATGATCTCAGGGTCCTGGGATGGAGTCCCACATTGGGCTCTCTGCTTGGTGGGGAGCCTGCTTCCTCCCCTCTCTCTCTCTGCCTGCCTCTCTGCCTGCTTGGTCTCTCTCTGTCAAATAAATAAATAAGATCTTTAAAAAATTTTAAAAAAATCTGTGATTTTACAAAAGAATGGCATTTAAACCACTACATGTTATTTTAAACTGCAGTTCTCATGCCCTCATTTGTTGCTTAACCAACATTTATTAAGCATCCAATTATGCTACAACATGTGCTAAATTCTGGAGAAATAAAGAGAACAATTCTTGTTTTTATTCTGAGTGTGCGTGTTTGTGTATGTCTGTGTTTACAGACTGCAAGGTCTTCAGGAAAAGATTAGCAAAATAATAAACGTTCTTAAAACCTGAAGACTGATTTGAAAAAGACAAGTATTTGAAAAAATTGTCATAGGAAGTTCATGTATTAAATATTTTTTCTAGGGATAAGATTAAAGGATAGAAGTTTAAAGAATAGAAGTTACTAGGAAGTGGAGCTTTGTTCAAGCTGTTAATTTACACATTGCAATTTTCTAATGATGAATTAAGCCCCTGACAAGGTCTACATTTTTCTTAGAAGTGTTCAAACAGACTGACCATATTGAGAAAGAAATCATAGAACCTCCTCATTTTTGCAGGAGGCTGGCTACATTAGCTAGACTTCCCACACTGATTTCCCACTTGCTTATTCTCTCCTTTTCTTCCATTGTAGACATATGTGGAAGTCTTTTACACAAGGGGTGTCAAGATTAAAAATTTCTCACTTAAAGCAATGAAAAGAGAAATTTCTTAAAGTATTATTGATTCTGAGTCAATTTCAAATTTTACTGATAGTTACTGTGCAAAATGGTGTAGTTGAATTCATATACTTGCAAAGCCTCTTTCTGTTCAATGCAAGGGTGGATTTTAGGAGAACAGTAGAAAGGCATTACTAAAGAAAATACTCTCTTCCTGCGGCACTCACACCTACCCTCATTTTTCTCAACTATTTTTGATTCTTTCAATTTATATGTGCATTTTAATGAATAACCTCAAAGAAAATGTTGCCTAATTTAGCTAAGATCCATCAATGTATCTTAAGAAACAGAATATAAAAATGTTTCCAAAGTCTGATGAATGTGTGACATCTTTATTCTCTAAAACACTCAAAGAAGAATCAGCTCATTTCTGAAGTATAATCTACATCATTTTTTTCCTTAATGGATTCAAGCCATTTGTTTCTAGATGGCAATATTTTTCTGTTTTTTTAAATGTCACTGCCCTAATACGCTAATTTCTTAAAATGCCTGTTTACAATTCATTTTTTAAATACGTAGAATTCTAATCAGATTATGAGATTTTGCAAGTTAGCTCTGTAGTATTGAATCAATCCCCTTTCCTTTTAAGCAGTTATTCCTAAATATACTTTTTAATTTTTCAAAGAGACACTACCCATTTTGGAAAAACAAAACAAAACAAAACGCTCATTACCATTAGTAGCCTCCATGTGATCTGACAGTGTAGGGAGAATACTAATAAAGTAGAGAAAACTGTAGAATGTGCATGACTTACTACAAAACCAGCTGTGACAGCATTTATGATTCAATCTTTATTTTGGCATTTTCCTCTGATCCTCCTCAATTTTAGGCAACCCATGGATGTTACACATTCACTGTAACATGTGATATGATACACATTCACTGTATTCATATGAACAATAAACAGAGGGGACAATGTTTACACATGAAGAAAGGTTTACAAATTAAAGTCCCTGTTTAAGTAGATTTCATTGGCAGTATTTTTGTTTTGTTTTGTTTTTTGGTTTTGTTTTCTGTAGTAATTTAAGGGTTGTAGCCACAACCAAATCAATGCAGCACTGAAAAGACAGTAATATGTATTTTAGATAGTGATGTTTTGTCATTTCTGGACCTAATCTAAAGCAGCAGTACAAAGAATTTTTTCTGGAAATGGAAAATTTAAGATAACTTGTCATAAAGGTTGAAGTGACATGTACCTATTCAGAAGTGTAAAAGGATGGGGGAAGCCATTAATATTCATTGAGTATCTACTATGTGCCAGACTCTTAGCAGAGACCACTTCATTTAGTCATCCCCGTAACCCTCTGAGGTAAATTTTATTATTCTTGTTCATTTGGTGGAGAAAAATGTAGCCATGAGAAGCTAAAAAACTTGCCCAAGGTCATATATATGGTTAGATGTGTCTTCGATATTCAAACACAAAACCTCCCAATTCCAAGAATATGACTGCTTCAGGCTAACTCCAAAGAGGCTTGGGAAGGAGTTTAGATTGCTGTAATCACAAGGGTGTGCCTTAGCCCTTGTCTGAGGAAAATGACTTCACAGGGTCCCACTTTCCACACAGGGCTATTAGGAGATGGAAGTGACCAAACAGATCAGAAGTTGCTTTCAAGTTTTCTACTGGGCAGGTGTGCCATTGTTTTAAGGTATCTAAGTTAGCGCTCAGCACTATGGGAACAGATCGTCAAGGATATGACTTGATGGGTGGTTTGTGAATCTTTGTGTGATAGGAGCGGTGGGGGTTGGAATTACTGAAAAGCAGCAAGAGCTGAAGAGGTCTAATCTGAAAACATGGAGGATGAGGCAGGCTCTGCATATATATCTCACCCCTAACCAGGTACTCACTCTGCAAACAGTCAGCATTTAGGAGGTCCTGACACTTTTCATGGCACTTCACTCCACACTCCAAACACTTCATGCCTTGACGAGCAATGCCCCACAGGAGCCCTTCACACTCGTAACAGTAGGTGGGTGTAGTTGCCGTCCAGACTTCGAAGTTGTGGGGGGTAGTGGAGGACATGGGGTAGATCAGTGCCTGCAAAGTCTTCTTGAAGACATGTATTTTCTGTAAAGATAAGTTATAATGCCAGCCAAGTCAGTGGATTTGGAGAATTTCAGCATAAAATTATTTTATCACTTCTCCCTGAAAATACTATTTTGAAAGAGCCTCTTAGTTATTGACAAGTCATGATAATAAGCATAGTAATTCTCCTCACTTATTCTTCTCTCAGCATTCTAGGGCCCACGACAGTCATTTGAACACAAAGAACTCCCTAATCTCCCAGGTTGGACTGGGTTCCACTGTTGTGCAACTTCTTTCATAGCAGCAAGAAGCTCTAATTACTTGATAATGTCCAAGTCCTGCTACATTGTGAACTCCATGAGTCCAAGGATGATATAGATCTCCTTGGGCTAAACTGGTTGTTGACAAAATTGTGAAGTAGATGGGAAGTAGATTCTCAATGCTGACACTAACCCTCCAGAAACATACCACCCCTCTTTCATATTCTACTACGGCCTCTCATTCCTGACTCTGTATTCTCCCCAACACTTCTACCCTTCCCAGCCCCGAAGTATGCTCATTCTATAATTCCTTTTGTAGGGGACTGCTTTCATTGCCTATCCTTTTGGAAGGAACTCATCAACTAATTCATAGGAGACCATTAGCAGTAGGTAAAGGCTAAAAGTGGCACTCTCCCATGGCAATGGTAATATTTTAAAGGGAGGTAACCTTTTTTTAATTAAAATTTTTTTAGTTAACATGAAATGTATGATTTGTCCCAGGGGTACAGGTCTGTGAATCTTCAGGCTTACATACTTCACAGCACTCACCATAGCACATACCCTCCCCAATGTCCATAACCCAACCACCCCCTCCATACCCTCCACCCCCCAGCAACCTTCAGTTTGTTTTGTGAGATTAAGAGTCTCTTATGGTCTGTCCCCCTTCTGATCCCATCTTGTTTCATTTTTTTCCTTCCCTACCCCCCAAACCCCCACTTTGCCTCTCAAATTCCTCATATCAGTGATATCATATATTTGTCTTTCTCTGATTAACTTATTTCACTCAGCGTAACACACTCTCGTTCCATCCATGTCATTGCAAATGGCAAAATTTCATTTCTTTTGAGATGGCTGCATAGTATTCCAACTTTATTTGTTGTATACATATAGGGTTTTTTCTTCTAAAAAATTTTGAGGTACAATTTCTTCTAATAGATCAAAATATGCCCTAAATCTAGCACAGGGCATTATTCTAGTCTCCAGCCTGAGCAAATTCTCTCCACCTTATTTTTCTTTCTTTTTTCCAGCCAACTTATCTTATCAATTCCTTTTTAAGACTTTTTAAAAAAATTTTTCATCTTTACAGTCATATTCCATCCCTTGTGTTTACCCTTATTTTATAAGGGTACCCATCCATATATATATATTATCTATAAGTACTTTATAAGTTTTATATTTTATAAGTTTACATATATATGTATGTATGTATGTATGTGTGTGTGTGTATGTGTGTATATATATATCTTGAAAATTTTTGGGAGATAGTATCTTCTAAGAGACCAAAATACACCCAAAATCAAGTGTGTGGCTCTGTTCTATTCACCAGTCTAATATATATTTTTTGTTTTTTTAAAGATTTTTAAAATTTCTTTTTACCCCCTTTCTTCTCCCCCCAATTTAGGGTCTCTTCTGATTTGGCTAGCAGACGGCTTTCTGGAGTCTTTGTCACCCTTTTAGTACTTTATTCTCTCGTTCATATATTCCTTTCTGGATAAAGTGACAAGGCAGAAAAACTCACCACAAAAATAAATAAATAAATAAATAAAAACACAAGAGGCAGTACCGAAGGGTAGGGTCATAACTTTTTATAGCATATCGAAGGACTTTCAATGATAAGCCACTCGTGCAGTAGAAAAACTCACTGCATGAGTAGCCAGGCGACCTGGGTTCCCTGGCATAGGGCCAATCACATGACATTTCACATGGGTTTTTTCAGGCCATATTTACGACCAGTCTTCCAAATTTCTTTTCTTAGTGTCTAACAGTGGTTATCATTGTCCCTGCCTCATACTTGGGAGACAACACATATTTTGTGGAGTGAATGTTCTGCCACTTAGGAATCTTATAATTCACAGATAGACTTAGGTCTCTAAGGCTTACTTTCTTTCCCTACATATCTACCTACCTGCAGTATTATTTTGAAGATCAAATTGTATGATGGTAAGCTACATATTATACAGATTTCAAAATACTAAATAAATACCAACTGTTAGTACTCATAGTGGATTTTCCAGAAACCACCATAGGTTGAAAGGAAAGAGACTTGTCTGGATGAGTCCTTTTCTGTGCTTTTCATTTCTAACCATGTAGATGACTTAAAAAAAAAATAAAGGACATTAAAATAAAAATAAATAAAAAAGGGTTTATTTATTTGACAGAGAAAGAAAGAATGAGCTGGGGGGAGAGGTAGAGGTAGAGTGCAAAGGGCAGACTCACTGTTGAGCTGAGTCCTCATGGGGCTCAATCCAAGGACTCTGAGATCATGAAGTGACCTGAAGTCAGATGCTTAACCTACTGAGCCACCCAGGAATGCCTACAGATGACTTCCTGAAAGAAAGACTATCACTCTCTGAAGTTAGATTTACAGGTAATTTCACACAACTGCCTCATGCATAATGAATGAATATTTATATAAATCCTGCAGGACCCTAGCATTTACAAGAAACAATTTTGCATTAATAAATTAATGCAAAAAAATAATAAATTTTGCTTTAATAATCCTTAAATCTAATTTCAAAATATCTTAAACCTCATTTCAGAGTATCTTCACAGTGTGGAAATGACCAATTTTCCACAATTTTTCAATTCCGCAGTATAGTAAAAGCATATTCCCCTTTCTTAGTACATTCCCCTCACTGTATGTTTTCCCAGAATATGTTTGGTCATGGTACTGGGAGACTCCCTGCAGGGAGTTAAGCTTCACTGAAACTTTTTCTAACTTTTAAACAGCAAGATCCAGCCTTGCTATTACATGAGTTTCAGGTCAAGACTTGCAATACTTCCCGAGAATCTACAGAGCAACAGTATGACCTAATATGGGAGTGTGAGACCCCCATATTAAGGTTTATAATACAACTGGATCTATTCTTTTCAATAAATACAGCCTAAGCCAAGTAAATCTTTCAGCTTTCTTTCATAAGGAAGACGTCTTATCTTGCAAAAAAATTGTTCAGAGTTCTTTCAGAACTGAAACTATGTATTATTCATGGTTGCTTCCATTGTAACGCTTAGCGGAGTGGGTATCTTCAATATCATTAAAGTGAATTGAACAATTCTCGCCATAATAGATTTTCAATCCACAGACGGCTTCCTGTTCTAACTGAGCTGAGGGGGTATGTATGTGTAATGTAGCATTTTTAGTTTAGGTTAAAAAAATAAGTAGGAAACTTAGTTATATTTGCAATCACATCAGGTAATTTGTCATTTGTCTTAGTAGGGAGAAATAATTTTAACCCAATAGAACACCGGGGGGAATAGTCTGCTAATGAACCCAAGAAAAGTAAAATATATACGAATTTAGAAAGCAGGGTTAGGGTTAGCTAACAGGTTGTTCTGAACGTGAACTTATCCATATATTTCAGAATAAGTAAATGATTCATACATTTTCTCCAGGTCCCTATGTGTGTATTTTCTTTTTATTGAATTCAAGGAATATGTAGTTGGCCTCCTTAGGTGTAATAAATATAAGAAATAGTTCCTAAAAAATTAAGCATGATAGAGAAAAAACAAGGGAGTTCTGAATAGACAGCTGAGAAGTTTTCATTGAAATGTTTTGTTGTTTTGGGATTTAAGAACCATGATCTACTTCATAAAAAGAGAGAGAAGCTAATTAAAAAAAAAAAAAAAGGAAATAGGGAAAATTTACTAGACAGCATAATGAAAATCAATTGAATGGGACATTGAAATAAATCTAACATTTAAAAGCTACAGACACCAGAGAAAATACTGGATAGCTCACTAGAGGGTATATATCCCCAGTCTTAAAGAAATGAAAATATGCATCTTTTTTATTTGTGATTTTTGGGATATTAGTGTTGTCTATCAAAGCTGAAAATTACTCTAAAATAAATGACACATGGAGGGACGTCGGGTTGGCTCAGTCAGTTAAGTGTCTGACTCTTAGTTTTGGCTCAGGCTGTGATCTCATGGCTCATGAGATCCATCCAGCCCAGCACTGGGCTCTGCACTCAGTGGGGAGAGTGTGCTTGAGGATTCTCCCCTCTGGCTCCCATCGCATTTGTGCACGCTATCTCTCAAACAAGTAAACCTTTTTTTAAAAAACAACATATGGTAACATTTCCTACTGAAGCGAAGTATAAGATGCAAAGATGGCACTTTAGAAACTCAGGAAGTGAGTAGTTACGAAAGCATGTACAAATCTATCTCATAAGAAGGGATTCTTACTCTCAGGAAAATACTGCATTCTGAGGTAATGAGGTACTTTCCCAGAATTAAAATAAGGCTAGATCAAACCAGATTATAAGCAAGGACCAAGAGTGAGAGAGTTTTGTGGAATAAATCAAAAAAGATAGGGTAAGGAGCACTGAATAAAACAAAGGGGAAGAAATCAAGGGGAAACTCCAAAATTAGCCACAGACCATAGAAAATGAGAATCTAACACCATTAGGAGTTGGATTGAAAGCAAAGAGATTTTTTTTTTTTAATGTAGTGCTTTTTACTAGAAAGAATACTAGTTGCAGTTAGTAGGATCCTAGCTGACACGAAAGGATGGGACTGGGTATGTAATCTAGAGAATGTCTCTGGCCTAGGTAAAACAGAAGACAGGTGTGTAGAGATGGTGGTCCCAAGAACAAGCAGAGCCTTCAGCTACTGGGATTTGGACTCAAGAACATAATGAATTCAGCAATATGGGAGAATTACTATAATCTACTTTAAAGGTTTCTAAAATTCTCCAATCTTCACAATAAACATATATACTTTCTAAAATAATTTTCATTTCTTTTATTATCCTTTCAATAATTATAGATCAAGCTGCATTTTACATCATATAGGAGTCTCTTGTTTCTAAATGATATTGGTATTTTAGTGTATATACATTCTATCTCCCCCCCCTCTTTTAAGAATCACAAAGATTTTGTAAATCATGCTCAACACTTCACGGAAGTGACTTGCAAAATGAAATAATTCTTATTGGCAAAAAATAATCTTGTCTTTTTCCTACTCAAAATGAGAACAAAACAAAGCAAACAAAAATTTCATATGTCATTTTCCTCTCTATTATGTATTTTCTAATTATAATAAAATGCATGCTCACTGTAAAATTAATTTATACAACAAAAATTGCACTAAAATTTTTATAAAATTACTCAATTTAATTTCTCAAAGTTAGCCATGGTTCTTTTGTGATTTTTGTTTATTTATGAACAGAATATAAGACAACACAATTAGGAATAAAACTGATAAAAACATCAGTTTTACATTACTGAAGTGATTGCAGAAAAAAGAAGTCAAATTTTATTTTGTGGAGACACTTTTATCTGTAGAAATGAGGTTAAGGAATGCTTTGACTCTGATAAGCCTCTTTAGCAAAGTACAGCTTATAGATTACAAAAGGTAAGATGCTCATATTCTGAACAATTATTTTGTTAATAATTTCTCTTCTAAGAAACTGGAATCTAAGCTGAAAAGTTCTAATATGTTACTTTTTGAACAATAAGGACAAAGGAAAAAAAGTGAATGCCTTTTCTGTTCATAACTATATAAGAAAATTAAAATGAGTCCCCAAAATAAAACAACAAGGCTTCTTGCCAAAGGTGATGACTAGTATTTTTAGACCATCAATATTCCAATCAACTCTTTTTTTTTTTAATATTTTATTTATTTATTTATTTATTTGACAGAGAGATCACAAGTAGGCAGAGAGGCAGGCAGAGATAGAGGAGGAAGCAGGCTCCCCGAGGAGCAGAGAGCCTGATGCACGGCTCAATCCCAGGACCCTGAGATCATGACTGGAGCTGAGGGCAGAGTCTTAACTCTGAGCCACCCAGGTGCCCCTAATCAACTAACTCTTAATACAACAGGAACAAAGCATGTTTACCTCCATTTGCCATATATCTTTTCTATTTTTCCTCTACTATGTTAACCAGTGCACAACTAATGAAGCTGCATTTTTCTCATCATCCTCTGATTTTTCCTGGTGGGATTATGTGAACTATGACTTTCCCATACTAAAAAAAAAAAAAAAACACACACACACACACACACACATATTTTGATAACAAGAAAAAAACATGCTTCTTGTTTTGAAGCATTTTTCATGTACCTTGACATGCACTTTTTAGAAAAAACAAACAAAGAACCTAGGAGTATCTGGGGGGCTCAGCTGGTTCAGCATCAGGTCATGATCTCAGGGCCATGAGATCAAGGCCTGTGTCAGGCTCTGAGCTCAGCAGGGAGCTTGCTTGAGATTCTCTCTCCCTCTCCCTGTGCCTCTTCCCATGCTCACACACTCAACAGATAGATAAATAAATAAATAATATCTGTTTAAAAAAATCTCTTTACCATCCTGTAGGTATCATTTTGCATTATTTCTGGACAAAAGCATCAGAAAGATCTGCAGAACAAAGATTGGGTAGAATGTGACCTTTGAAATTTGTTACAAACACGAAGACAGAGCAATGGTATAATAAGTCCTTGAGTATAAAACAGTTTGAGTTTGGGGCACCGGAGTGGCTCAGTGAGATGAACACCCAACTCCTGATTTCAGGTCAGGTCACGATCTTGTGAGATCAAGCGCCACATCAGGCTACCCACTCAGCAGTGAGTCTGCATCTCTCTCCCCAACCTTTACCTGTCTTCCTCTCCTCCTCCCCCTGCCCCCACTTGAGTGCTCTCTAAAATAAATATATAAATCTTAAAAAAAAAAAGAGCTTAATTTCAGGTCCAATTTGCTCATGAGAGTAATCATCACATAAGACTGTAAAAGCTAAAGTTATTCAGGTAAAATATTGTATCTGAAAACGTAAACAGAGACCAAAAATTATTTGCCTATCTTTGGAAGAGCCTGAGTACTTTGTTTTTACTTATACAGTTTGTTAACAAGCACAAATTATTACTGACCTAAGTAACTTGCTCAGTAAGTCCAAATAGAGAGAGTGAATAATGGTAAAGAAGATGATTCAGTAATTCAAGAAGAGTGCAATATAGAGTATGCTTGTTAGGATAGAAAACATGTTCTGGAAACAAATTAGGATAGATTTATCATGTACTGTATGTGACACTTGTTCTCCAATTCAAACTTTAAATGAAAATGTGTATATAGGGCGCCTGGGTGGCTCAGTGGGTTAAAGCCTCTGCCTTTGGCCCAGGTCATGATCTCAGGGTCCTGGGACTGAGGCCCAGATCTGGCTCTCTGCTCAGCAGGGAGCCTGCTTCCCCCCCTCTCTCTCTGCCTGCCTCTCTGCCTACTTGTGACCTCTGTCTCTCTGTCAAACAAATAAATAAAATATTAAAAAAAAAGAAAATGTGTATATAAATTTCTAAAGACTCCACCAAAAAAAAAAAAAACCAATATAAAAATTAACTCAGTAAATTTGTGGGATACAAAATCAATACACAAAGATGTGGTACATTTCAATACATAAATAACAAATTATCAGAGAAATTAAGAAATTTAATTTAAACTTGTATCAAAAAGGATAAAATGGGGGGGTGTGCCTGGGTGGCTTAGATGGTTAAGGGTCTGCCTTCAGCTCAGGTCATGATCCCAGGGTCCTGGGATAGAGTCCCATGTCAGACTCCTGGCTCAGGGGAGCCTGCTTCTCGCTCCCCCTCTGCCTCTGCCTTTTCCCTGCTCTTGCTCTCTCTCTCTCTCTTTCTAATGAATAAATAAAATCTTTAAAAAAGAATAAAATATCTAGGAATAAATTTAGTCAATTAGATGAGGATCCATACTCTGAAAAGTTTAAGATATTAATGAAAGAAATTGGAGAAGACACAAATAAATGAAAGTTATGCCATGCTCATGGTTCAGAGGAGTATCATTAAAATATTCATACTCTCCAAAGCGGTATCTAGATTCAGTTCATTCCTTATGAAAATTCCAATATCAATTTTCACAGAAATAGAAGGAGCAACCTTAAAATTCATGTGGAACCACAAAATTCCAAATAGACAAAGCAATCTTGTGGACGAAAACTGCAGGCATCACATTCCCTGATTTCAAACGATATTACAAAGATATAAGAATCTCAACAGTATTGTATGGCATAAAAACAGACACTAGAGCATCAGAACAAAACAGAGTCCAGAAACAAAATCACACATATTGATTTATGATAAAGGAGCCAACAGGATACAATGGGGAAAAGAGTCTCTCTTCTTGTGTTAGGGGAAAATGAACAGCTACATGCAAAGGAATCACACTAGACCATGATCTTTTACCACACAAAAAAAAATTAATAAGAAATTAACTAAAGGCTTGAATATAAGAACTGAAACCATAGACTCCTAGAAGAAAACCTAGGTGGTAAGGTCCTTGAGATGGGTCTTGGTGATGATCTTTTTTAGATTTGTCACAAAAAGCAAAAGAAATGAAAACAAAAAATAAATAAGTGGGACTACATCCAACTAAAAAACTTCTGCACAGTTGGGTGCCTGGGTGACTCAGTGGGTTAAACCTCTGTCTTCAGCTCAGGTCATGGTCTCAGGGTCCTGGGATCGAGCCTCGCATCAGGCTCTCTGCTCAGTGGAGAGCCTGCTTCCACCTCTCTCTCTGCCTGCCTCTCTGCCTACTTGTGATCTCTGTCAAATAAACAAATAAAATCCTTAAAAAACCAAACCAAACAAAACAAAACTTCTGCACAGTAAAATGAACCAACAAAATGAAAAGCTAGCGTGCTGAGTGAAAGAATATATTTGCCAACCATATATCTGGCAAGAGACTACTACCTAAAATATATCAAGAATTCTTAGAACTCTATAGCTAGAAAACAAACAACATGATTTAAAAATGGGCAGAGGATCTGTGTAGACATTGTCCGAAAAAAAGATATAGGTGTGGCTACAAGGCACATGAAAAGCTGTTCACCATAATCCATCATCAGAGAAATGCAAATCAAAACCAAGTGATCACTCCTCACAACTGTCAGAAGGGCTATCATCAAAACAATAACAATAATAAGTGTTGGCAAGGATGTGGAGAAAAGGGAAAACTTCTACAATGTTGGTGGGAATGTAAATGGAAAACAATATGGAGTCACTTCAAAAAATTAAAAACCTCACTACCAAATCACCCAGAAATTCCACTTCTGAGTATTTATCCAAAGAAAACAAAAACATTAATTTGGAAAATGACGTATACTTCCATGTTCACAGTACCATTATTTATAATAGTCAAGACACAGAAACAACCTCAATGTTGTTCAATGGATACAAAAAAATGTGGTGTTTGTGTGTGTGTGTGTGTGTGTGTGTGTAATACAACATTATTCGGCTGTAAAAGAATACAATCTTTCCAGATGCAATAATATGGATGGATCTTGAGAGCATAATGCTAAGTGAACTAAGTCAGAGGAAGACAAATAATGTATGATCTTATTTACATGGAGAATCTGGGAAAAACAAAAAACAAAAAACAAAAAACAAAAACAAAAGCAAAAACAAAAACAAAAACAAAACATGAAGCTCATCGATCCAGAGAACGGACTGGTGGTAGCCAGAGGTAGGGGATGGTGGGTGAGGAAAATTCGTGAAGGAGGTCAAAAGGTACAAACTTTCAGTTGTAAAATAAGTAAGCTATGGGATTATAATATACTTATGGTGTATTACACATTTGAAATGTGGCGATCCTAAAAGTTCTCATCACAAGAAAGAAAAAACACATAACCATGTATGGTGATGGACATTAACTAGACTTCCTGTGATGATTATCTCATCATATATACAAATATTGAATCTTTATATTGAACACCTGAAACTTAGATGTTATATATCAATTATACTTCAGTAAAAAAGTATATGTAAATAATGGAGGTAGGATTTGAATAATTTATTAAATATAAGAGACCAAAAATAATATGAATTCTTTCACTGAAAGGAAACTTCTGTCATTTTCATGTGAAAAGTTTGTTTGTTTATTTTACCACTTAGGGTCAAGTTAGAGTTTTTACAAATCTGAGAAAGGTCATGAAAGATTAGAAAGAAGGGTTAGGATTCTGTAAAAGTAAGAGAGGGAAGGGGTGACTATCCCTCACTGTCCTCTTCACTGTCCTCTTGTGTAACAAAGCAAAGCCAGTCATGGAGACATGGAAAGTTGTAGTAGATGTAGTTAATAATAAAAACAATAATATTTATTACATAATTATGTGTCAAAAATGGTTGAATTGCTTTCCATTTCTTATCTCACTGATCCCACCAAGAGTACTCTTGCAGTACTAATATATTTATTTTACATGTTGGAAATCTGATCTGGCAACACAGCAGACTAAGTTGATATAGTCTACTACAGAAGTATTGAAAAAATTTTTAATAGGTAAAAGAGCCCAAAAGGAACAGATTCTCCAGGTGCCTGTGGGATGAAAAGGAACTTACTGCCCGAATTGTGAAAGCTGATTCTGTGGAAACCCAAAGGTTGTGTTTGGGATCCAGTTAGACTCCATGGGCTACAAACTTGACGTTTTGAAACCATTTTCAGACATGATATTTAGATTTGCCTTTTACTTGATGTGGGCATTTTTAGATCATGTTTTTCTCCTTCAGGACAGAATTATTAACTCTAAAGTTTTTAAAAAAGGGCATTGCAGGTCAGTATCTCCCATGAACATAAAGGCCTCAACAAAATCTTAGTGAACTGAATTCAACATACAGTCTTTAAAAATCATGCCCCATGGTCAAGTGGTCAAGTATGATTTACTCCAGGGATGCAAGGGTTGTTTAATATTCACAAATCAATGTGATACATCCCATTAACAAGAGGAATAATAAAAATACATGTAATCATTTTAACAGATGCATAAAAAGCATTTGACAAAATATAAAATCCATTCACGATAAAAACTCTCAACAAAGTGGGTTTAACATACCTCAATATAATAAAGGCCATATATGAAAAACCCACAGCTAACATAATACTCCATGGTGGAAAACTGAAAGCATTTCCTCTAAGATCAGGAACAAAACAAGGAGGTCCACTCTTGCCACATTTATTCAACATAGTACGGGAAGGTTTAGCTGCAGCAATCAGACAAAAGAAAAGAAAGAAATAAAAAGCATCCAGATTGGTAAGGAAGAAATAAGACTGTCACTGTTTATAGATACCATGATACTGCATATAGAAAACCCTAACATCTCCACCACAAAACTATTAGCACTGATCATTTGGCAAAAGTTACAGGATACAAAATTAATAAACAGAACTTTGCTATGTTTCTATACACTAATAATGAAGTAGCAAAAAGAGAAACTAAGAAAACAATACCAAGAAAACAACTAAGAAAACAACTGTACCAGAAATAATAAAATACCTAAGAATAAATTTAACCAAGAAGGTGAAAAGCCTATATTCTGAAAACTGTTAAGATGTTGTTGAAAGAAATTGAAGGTGATGCAAGGTATGGAAAGGTATATCATGCTCTGTTAGAAGAATATTGTTAAAATGTCAACACTAGGGACACCTGGGTGGCTCAGTAGGTTAAAGCCTCTGCCTTCAGCTCAGGCCATGATCCTGGGGTCTGGAATCGAGTCCTGTATTGGGCTCTCTGCTCAGCAGGGAACCTGTTTCCACCTCTCTCTCTGCCTGCCTCTTTCCCTATTTGTGATCTCTGTCAAATAAATAAATAAAATCTTTAAAAAATAATAAAACAAAATTTAATAAATAAAATAAAAATTTTAATAAAATAAAATTTAATAAGCCAAGAATCTAAATAGACATTTTTTTCCCAAAGACATACAGATAGATGGCCAAGAGACACATGAAAAGATGTCCAACATCGCAAGCCATCAGGGAATACTAATCTAAACTACATTGAGATATCACTTCCACCAGTCAAAATGGCTAGTATCAAAAACAAGAAATAACAAGTGCTGGTAAGGATCTGGGGAAAGGGAACCATTATTCATTCGCTATTAGTAGAAATGTAAGTTGGTGCAGCTACTGTGCACACAGTATGGAATTTCCTCAAAAAATTAAAAATAAGAGTACCATACAATCCAGTCATTCCACTATTGAGTGCTTACACAAAGAAAGTGAGAACGCTAATTGGGAAAAGATATATGCATCCTTATACTTATTGTAGCATTATTTAAATAGTCAAGATATGAAAGCAACCCATGTGTCCGTCCATAGATGACTGGACAAAGAAGGAGTGGTACACACACACACACACACACAATGGAATATTACTTGTCCATAAAAAAGAATGAGATCTAGCCAATTGTGACAAAAGAAAGGACTTAAACATCATTATGCTAAGTGAAATAAGTTGAAGAAAGACAAATAGCATACAATTTCACTCATATGTGGAATAAGCAAGCAGAGGAACAAACAAAGAGAGACAAACCAAGAGACAGAATATTGACCATAGAGAACACACTGATAGTTACCAGAGGGTGGGGGTGGGGGGTGCAGGGGAAGGAGGAAACAGGTGACAGGGATTAAGGAGGGCAGCTGCTGCAATGAGCAGTGGGTGTTGCATGGACGTGTTAAATCGTTGTATTGTACACCTGAAACCAAAGTCATACTGCAAGTTAACTGGAATTTAAACAGAAACTTAAAAAAAAAAAAAACAATAATGAAAAACAAATAAACATTCAAACAAACAAGACCCTTAAAGAGAATAAAATGGTGACTGCCAGAGTGGAAGTGAGTGGAGGGATGGGTGAAACAGATTAAGGGTATTAAGAAATACAAACTTCCAGTTTACAATAAATATATCAGAGATTTAAAAAAATATAGCATAGGGAATATATTCAATAAATTGCAATAACATGTTTGGGAACAGATGGAGACTGCACTTAGCATGGTAAGTACTGAATAATGCATAGAATTATCAAATCCGTGCTAGACACCTGAAACTAATATAACGATGTTAATTATACTTCGGTAAAAGAAGGTGTATTTTCAGTAAACATTTAGGGAACATCCACATTAAAATCAACAGTATGGATCAGTTTAATCCATTTGTTGAAGAAGAGGGAACATAAAAATCTGCATGAATGAACCTTGTAAAAGAAAGGAAGAAGGACTTTTAAAAAGTAAGAGAACTAAGCTCAAATGCATTTTGGGAAGTATAAATTGATTGAATTCACATGTAAAAAGGCAAATTCTCAGACTGAATGTGAAATTAAGCTATATGAGAGGGATGCCTGGGTGGTTCAGTGGGTTGAGAGTCTGCCTTGGGCTCAGGTCATTATCCCCAGGTCCTGCTCCAAGTCTGTTTCTCCCTCTGCCTCTGCACCTCCCCCTGCTCGTGCTTGGTTGCTCTCACATCTCTCTCAAATAAATAAGTAAAATATTAAAAAATAAATAAAGTTAAACTATGTGAGATACACAGGGTGTCAGGGTGGTTTGGTTTGTGAAGTGGGTGACTCTTGATTTTGGCTCAGGTCAAGATCTCAGGGCTGTGAGATCTAGGTCCAGGTTGGGCTCTGTACTGGGCATGGAGCCTGCTTGGGATTTTTCTCTCCCTCTCCCATTTTCACCTCCTCTCCCTCTCTGGGGAGAAGAAAAAAAAAAAAAGCTATGTAAGATACACATAAAACACATTAAGAATTAAAGAAGGGGCCAGAGAAAGTTCTATCAAGGAAACATTGACCTTATTAATTTGGTAGAGCAGTATTAGTAACATAGAGAAAATATTTTAAAGAAAAACCATTTAAGGGCACCTGGGTGGCTCAGTGGGTTAAAGGCTCTGCCTTCAACTCAGGTCATGATCCCAGGGTCCTGGGATAGAGTCCCGCTCTCTGCTCAGCAGGGAGCCTGCTTCCCTTCCTCTCTCTCTGCCTGTCTCTCTGCCTACTTGTGATCTCTGTCAAATAAATAGATAAAATCTTAAAAAAAAAAGTTTAAAAAAAAGCCATTTAAGAAATTAATGAAATTATTAGCAAAGTTGAAAGAAAAAATTTATTGGGAATATAGAAGTCCCAAAACTTATGTACCCAACAAAAAATGCTCCTATAGTATATCTACAAAACTGATTATGGAAGCCATAAAATGGTCAATTAAATGCTAATCACTGAATATACAGTCTATGTGCTTTGAATACAAGGTAGGAACAACAATAAAGGTCACATGGTTTGTCTTTGGGAGAATAAACACTCTAAATTGAGGAGTCAAAATAATAATTGCAAAATTTATTAAATCATTATTTTCCTCTTCCAAAGAGGAAAAGCTGTTACAGATACACAGGTATATGCATTGTTTCTTATGTTGTAAAATATTCTTTTGTGTATATGCAATAATTAATAAACATTAGTGAACTATATATTCAACTCAGTATATTAGAAAAGTATCTTCAGGGTAAATACAAAGAGAACAGAAGATGAATATAAATAAGAAAAGAAATAAAATAGAAAATAATATGGAGTCAACAAACACCAGAGACATCTCTTGGAGTACTGACCAGAAGAGAGAAAGAAAGAAAGACCAACAGACAAATAAGATGAAAACAGCACAAACTCTTAAATCATGAACAATTTGTTGGAATTTGAAATTTTAGGAAAAGAAAACAATGTTCTGGAAAAAATACAAATGATCAAAATTGACTCAAAAACAAATGTTTAAAGAACATGTATGGGATCATTGAATTATTTGAGGGTAGCCAAATAAACACCCTCAAAAAAATTACAAGATGGTTTTCGAGGTAAGTTTACTCATCTTTCAAGGCATAGCAACAATTTATTTTACACAAATTGTTCCAGTGAAGTGATAAAAAGGAAAGTTTCCCAACTTATTTTAACTAGTTAACTGATGCCAAAATTGCTCAAAGACACAGGAAACCATAGGCCAGGGGTGCAAAATCTTACATAATTACAAGGCCAAGAGTTTCAGTAACTTGCCCAAGTTCCCATAACTAGTCAACAGTGAAGCTGGACCTACATCTATCTCAAGAGACAGACTGTGCTCTTGAAGGAGGATAGAAACAGGACCAAGAACAATACTCGCAAGCAAGACAACAGTATTTAAATGTGTGGATAGAAGGATCCCCCACCAGTACACACTGGAAGCTGACCCTCAGCGGCGAAGAGGGCAGGGAGGCCCTGGACTCAGTCCCCACTCTGGATACCCCATTGCGACTCCCTCCCCCAACTTCTCTCGACTACTACCTGCTCTGTTTGGGGAGACACATTCCTTTTTGATTCTCACAGACTGTGAGATAAGCATTATTACTTTCATTTTACAGATGAGATGGACAAGTCTCGGGGATGCAAAAAGTATTGAAAGGAAATGACTTCTCAAAGGTAGTAAGAGGTAGAGCCAAAATTCAGATTCAGGCCCTTATCACTTTAACTCTCAGTTATGTGGTTTGACATAGTTCTCGCTCCTGATGAGACGTCCAGACTACCTGCATATTGTGAGCCTGCAGCTTCCTGACCGAACCCCAGGCACAAGACAGGTGTGCTGACCTGCTTCCTATTTCCAGACCACCTTTCTAGGATTATGCTAGGAACAGGGCCCAGGTCTGATCTAATGATTCCCCTACATAGTTCTTGTAAGTCCCTTTCATCAGGCCTGTTCCTGATTTCGTTACTGGAAGGAGGACCTCTACTCTGCTTGACAAACTAAACTTGATTGAGAATTGACACTTCCTGGAAGCAAGCCCTTAGACCAGCCCCTCGTGGTAGTTACATATAAATTAACTATATAGAATAAGTAGGGTTCTAGAATCCCTTTCAGTCTTGGTGATTTGCATTCCTCACTCTACTGGAGTTTCCCATAACCTTCATCTGACACTGTCAGTTTAAATACTCCCACATTAGAAGCTTCCATTATGACCTGTAACAATACGGCATGCAAAACATATTAGCTCAGCTCCCCTATGACCATATTACAAGCTTCATGATGGCAGGGATTTATAGCAGGGTTGTTCAAGGTCTCATTTCCAGAATCTGAAACAATGCCTGACACAGTACACACTTAGTTTATATCTGACTTACTAAACAGTTCTACTTGGATTGCCCCCTCTGTTGGGGGCTACACGTAGGAAACTATCACTCTGTGACAACAAGCCCAAAGCTGGGTAGTACAGTGTCAGGAAGACTACTATTATATGGGGACTAGATCATTACCCCTTCCTGAGCTATTAGGCCAGATAGAAATGTTCAGAAACTATGGTCCTTAGGGGCTCTTTAGACTGAGATTTCCAATCAGCCCCAGTAGCTCCCGGTGGGTGAGGTGAAAGTGGTGATGTCTGGGCTACCTGGCATGCTTCCCCCACTGCTCACAGAGCATCATTGGAGGCGGTGTCTGCTAGCCCACGGTCACCTTACATCAGACTTTAGAGCCCTGCCCTGCTGTGCAAGAGCTGACTGGACATTTTACCATATACCTCTTTAATTAAAATAGATCTGCTACCATTTGATATTTTCTACATGACCAAGCCGTTTTCCTTCATATAAAGACACACATTTCATGCTTTCACATTGAGGGTGCCTGGGAAGACTTCCAGCATGGAAAAGTGGACATTATTTGCTTCAGCATTTGCGTAGTTGTCCATGTAAGGACTTAATGTGACCGCTTGTCAACAGTGACATTTAATATGCCCGTTGTGCAGAAGTCATCTTTCGTTTACTTTTTGAACATGGGCCCTGGAGAAATGGGCTTTATGAGTTTTAGAGGGAATTGAAACTCCATTTATCCACCCAACACCCACACAGAAAAGTCTTACACAGGTCTTCTGAAACTAAAGAAATACTATGTATTTTTAAGTGGATGAAAAGTAGATCGATAACTAATTTAACCATAAAGAAAGAGTATGCTCCCTGTTCAGGGCCTCAGAAAATGGAGTAGCATTCTTCTTTCCATCTTGTTCCTATTAACTTTTCAGAGGAATGAGTATTTGTGGCTCAGACCAAACACCGATTTTAATTTTTTTTTTTTTTTCAAAAGGAGTAGTAGAGGAGTTTAATCATAAAAACCCTCAACCTTGATTACTCCCTCAAAAGAAAAGACGAAATACTTCAAGAATAGGCAAGCATTATGGGGGTTTCTCACACGCCAGAGGATGTTTAATTTCTCTTGTATCCAAGCTTTACTCAAATAGTACATAGCATCATAAAGCTACTAGATAAGGATAAGACCCTTGGGAAAGAAGCCACATTTTTTAATCCTTGGGTACAACAGGAAAAGTTTTAACTTGCTGTAGCACCTAGACATTCAGATGGGCATATACTGTAGCATGGATGTGCATGAGGAGTTGGGGGAATTTGCTAACAGAGACCTAGGAAAGGTTTGGTTTTGGGTGGAAGAAGACAATGACACGAAGAAGAAAATATGAAACATACATATAAATAATGGTGTTAAATGCCAAGTGTATGGAAATTTAATGCAAGTATTATTACTGGCAAATTTTTATTCTACAGGAAAGATAAAGCCACTAAAATTGGGAGAGGTAGAGTATATATGAGTTCTCCTAAGGGAGGACACATAACTTGTCTCTATTTGTAGCCCAGTAGAGTGGCTGGGAAGGAAGGAGTTACCAGGGCACAATATCCACTGCATATTAGAATTGCCTGATAACTTTTTTTTTTTTAAACCCTTGTACCCAGACTACATCTGAAGCCAATTAAATCATAATCACTAGGAGTGAGACCCAGGCATCTGCATGGTTTAGAGCTCTCACAGGTGATTGTAATGAACCAAATTTAAGAATCCCTGACCTAGATATCTGCAGCCTACTTGTATTTTCTAATCATGTTGGTTCTTTCAAAGTATCTACCTCACATCAGACTAAGCAGAGGGATCAAAGTATTTACGAAGAAAAACAAACAAGATATGGTGTTACACTTAAGAATATCAGCCTCTAAAGGAAAGGTTTATGCAAAATAACAAAATTGACTGCTTACAAAAATAATAAAACCAGCACCTTGCATTTATTCTTTTCTACTATACTCTAAGCTATGCCGGTGTTAAACACATTTCCCCTCCCTTCATAATTTGTCTTATGACCTCACTAGACAGATGAGAGAAATCAGATTCAGAGAAATTAGAAAATTTGTCAAGTAGAACAATGCTAGTTTTAACTGTACAGATGGGACTCGCCCCAAGCAACCTTCATTCATGTCATACTACACGATGGAGGTCATGATAAAAGGCTAGAAGAGCACAGAGGAAGAAACTTAAAATTCAGTCAGAAGAGGAGGAAGACATCTGGGGTCAGCCCCGGAAAGGAGGCAAAACTTGAACCTTATGAACACATAGTAGGACTTTTCTCGGGGGGAGAATTACAGATAAAATGTGTGAGGATGGACTAGCATTTGTAAAGATGGATAGGCACACGGATATTGCATCAGCAGAGGATCATCTGTACAATAGTGAAGCTGAGGTCCTGAGGAAATTTGTTTAAGGTCAGACTTTCCCCATGTTCCCAGTTATTTCTGGAATTTGGGGATCAACATCACGACTGAGTGGCTTGATCAGAATCACTCTCCACTGAACTATGATCAATACATAGTAATTGACTCTGCACCTACCAGTTCCTCATTGTTTAGTGATGTCCTAATCACCATAGCCAGGGAGAGTCCAGATTTCCGGGCAGCCAGAGTCTAAAATAAACAGAATTAGGAGTTATTGGCACACGATGTGGCTGCCATGAACACACAGCTCAGCAGCATGTGAAAAAGTTAAGAATACAGATGATCATTGCTCGTTTTAGCCAATAGGGACCTGCCATTTTGAAGAGTCGGCAAGTTCATCCAGAATATGGAATCGTGGAACATCAAAGCTGAAAAGGTCCCTTTCTATTGTTGAACCCAACCTCTACACTTTGCAGATGACAAAACTGAGGCCCAGAAAGGCAGCTCCAAGTTTCCAGGCTAACAGGAGGCTTCTGTAACTTTGGTTTTCCCAAGGTGATCATGATCACATTCCTTCATAAAACATGGTCACTGGTACAGAGCCGCAGGCTCTGTGTCATGGCCATGAAGCACAACACTGAGGTTAGATGATTCTTGAATTGTTCACAATCCCCTAGAACATTCTTTCATCTCTAACCAGGATATTTTTTCTAAGTGTTCACTTTATCAACTGAAAAGCATTATACCCAGATTGGTTTTCTTAATGCAATGCTGCTAAATACAGTGATTTTAATTAAAAGTCCCTTTAGTTCCCCCACCATAAAATAGAACCATTATGTTGCTCTTACCTGAAATGTGTGTGATATAATGCACTCAGCAGTGCTGTCAAGAACTTTAGAGTCAGAAGTTTTACATAGGAATGTTCAGTATGTTATTCCACTGGAGCAAATGGAAGTCATAATGGTATTCTGTACCCAGTCTTAAATCTATCTCCATGGAGGACAAAGCCATAAACTTAGATAAAACTTCAGTACAGTGCTGAGTGAGAAAGTCACTGTCCACTCATCTCCACCCTGACTATGTAAACCTATATAGGGATTACCTCTCCAATGACTTACCCAAGATGATCTTCCAACTCTGACAACTATTATCTTTAAAATTATGTCTGTATTCTATTTTAGTCTGTTTTGACACCTGTTGGATATATAATTTGGTGTATCTTTCAGAATTGAACTAGAGGTTAAATACTTGGAGAAACTAAATTTCTTATTCCTATCTCTCTTTTTTTTTTTATTTCCCCATCTTGTCCTCTTTTATCCCAAGAATAAGTGCAGTGTATATTAAGTATGAAAAATATTAAATTGAAAATCACTTACCATAGCCTGAATATTCCAAGTGTCAGAAGAAACAAAGCATAAAAAAATTAGAGATAAGAAATGTGAGAAGAGCATAATGATGTTAAAATAAACTTAACACTTTAAAATAATGTTTGCACTATAGTGACAGAAATATGAGCTATACAGACACGTCATGCTTTTCAGTATCTTTCCAATCAAGATTTTACCTTTCCTAATTTAAAGCCAAAGTGATGGTTTTCACATGATGGTTTTCATAGCAAAATTAAAAATTGCTGATATAAGAAATTGTATACAATGTTGCAAAAGGGAAATTTCTATTTCTCTTGGATAAAACAAATTTTTATGTCATAAACTACTAAGAATATGCTTCCAGAAAAAAATGTGAAGACAACTGAGATAATAAAAAACATGCTGGTAGGTGATTTGTTTTTAGAATCTAATGCACACCATTATATTCTTTGCATCTTCATGTGGTCCCTGTGTATTTTGTTATAGGAGAGTTTGAGTCATTGAAAGTTATGTTCTGGCTTTATAAAGTTTTAAATAACTTGGGAGCCATAGATTTCCTTAGACAGTGGAATCACTTATTAATGTGACTAGATTTTAAGAAAATAAAGAATTGGTTAATGTTATCTGCTGCAACATTGTACATATCAAAGCCCAGCTGCAGCAGCTCACTTGGCATGCTGTGTGACTTTCTGCTCAATTACAGTGTCATTTTAACTCAGTTTGTAATTTCAACCAATATAAAAAACTGTCAAGGCACATCTGTCTGGCTCTGTAGGTAGAGCATGCAACTCTTGATTTTGGGGTCATAAGTTCAAGTCCCACACTGGGGGTGTGGATGGGTGGGAAGGAAAGCTTAAAAAAAAAAAAGCTGTCAGAAGGTTGGAGTTATCTCATTCATCTAAAAGATTTTAAAGAAATGATAAATGCAATACTTGGTAGAATCCAGCATCTTATATATTTTATTCTATGAAATACAGGCAAGGCACTTAATGAGAAGGCCAAAATGACAGCTAATGAAGAAAATGGGGACACATGCAATCAGAGAATGAAACAGGAGTGACTTACCACATCTCGCACTATAGGCAAAGTTTTTTTCCTGCGGAGATCTGGCATACTGTCAATGCCATAAAGTCCTCGGCCAGCCCTGAAAGGAAAAACAGGAATGATTCCAATGGGAAACATACTTCCTTTAAGGAAAAAAAAAAAAATCCCCCATTCATGGTAAAAAGGCTGTGAAAAAGATGAAATGTATACCATGCTTTTCAACTGGTTCACAAAATAAGAACGATCCAGCCTCTAAGACTTCACCCAGGGAAAAGGAGAAAGACTCCAGCTACCAAAGTGCTCACTTGTATTCTTGGATAGTTCTGTACATTAAAACTTTAAAATATCCCTGGCTTGGATTGATATACAAACCAAGACATTCTGTCAATATCACAGAGAACATTTTAAAAAATGGTTTCTTATATGAAACTTTGTATCTCCAAGAAGAGATAGAACAAAACCATGGTCAGTGTAAGGCGTAAGTTTGGTCCTCAATAGTAAAATAGTTACCTGTATTTGTAAAAGTATCATTCTTTTTTGATATTTTACATCTTCACAGATTAAACCCCAAAGTGGTACCTCAAAGAACCATAGCTGCATGTAAAATATATGTGGTGGTTACCAGAATTTTCACTTACTTGAATTTATCCCACGGAAAAATGCCAATAAGAGATTGATTTATTGTATAAGGAAATCCACTGTGACATTTATTTTTGTAATAGCAATAAAAGTTGGGTAACCTAAATATTTCTTGAATGAATTATATTATCCAATGGAAGGAACGTAATAATCAAAGTAAATGAGTTAAATATATATGTGTATAAATGAAAAATATTCACAGTATGTTAAATGAAAAAAAAATACCAACAAACCAAGTTTGCCTATTAGTAAATTTAATAGAATACCGTGTGCATTTACATATGTACAGAAAATATATAGAATGATATTCATTAAATCGAATAGAACCAGAATTACCTTTGTGGACTGATACTTGGTGGGAAAAAAAAGGGGGGAGGAGTCTCATTACATTATAAATTCAGTAATAGCCAACGTTTTTCTACTAAACATTGCCATTTCTGCAATTTAAAATAATCTTAAAATATATTTATCTTTGTTTATTAAAATGAGTTCAATACATTGAATTTGATTTTTGCTGGATCTGAGCTAGTCATTTCCTATCACCAAAAAGGAGCTCAAGTCACTTATGAACAGCTTCTCCTATGCTTATCTGACCTACAAAACTCCTGCTTAACTCTGGCTTAGGGTCAACTGTTTTCACTAGGAACACACAACTGAAAGTCTGGGGTATTAGGTAGACAGCTCTGCTACTGTAACAGGCCACAACAGCATCTCACAGTCCAGTTTTTCTGTGACACAGAGATGGTCCCTTTGCTCCTGCTGCTTAGCTTAATTCAGGAGAAGTTTCGCCTTATTGGATTTTTCTTAGCAGCCATGGTCTTAACTCTAATACTTCTAGTTGCATCGGTCACTAGCTTGATGATATTGGATAATTCACTAAATTATAATACAACTCATGTGAAATAATAGAAGTATTAATAAGGATAGAATGATAATAAATAGTAATGTTATAACATGCATGACTCAAAGGGAAGATCAAATCCAGTAATACATGTGAGCAAGGAAAACCACCGCACATGTGTAAGAAGGATGTCAATGGTGAACAAATTATACTTCAGTTCATGAATTTTAACAAGAAGTTATCTTTAGGTTGGCTCATAGAACACAGGAAAAGGGTAACAGTGGGGCAGAGAGGGGTGCCTGGGTTGCTCAGTGGGTTAAGCCTCTGCCTTTGGCAGGTCGTGGTCCCAGGGTCCTAGGATCAAGCCCCACATCAGACTGTCTGCTCAGCAGGAAGCCTGCTTCCCCCTCTCTGCCTGCCTCTCTGCCTCCTTGTGATATCTCTTTCTCTCTCTCTCTCTGTGTCAAACAAATAAATAAAATCTTAAAAACAAACAAACAAACAAACAAACAAGCAAAACCCAAAAACAGTGGGGCAGAGATCAAGACAGATGAGAGAAGAGCAACAGAAGAAACCGGGAGGGGAGATAGCATGGGTGCAAATATGTGTGGTACAGAGGGCACTTGAGATCCCGTCTACCACGGACTCTACAAAAGTTCACACAGCTTCCATCATTATCCCGAATAAAGCCAACTGACACTCTCTGGGCCAGTGACAGTGGTAGTCATGACAGTCAAATATCAAGACTGAGATCACAAAAACAATCATTAGCAGTATGCCCTTAGGAACTATAAGAAATACCACCATCAAGTAGGGGAAAAGGGAAACTCTTTTTTTTCAACACCCATTTTAAGAATGTGAGCCAGCTACTCCAACAGTGTAACTTCTTGCTTTCCTCTTATTCTCTTTCCATAGTTTTTCCCTCTCCCTGCCAGTTCATGCTTGATTCTGCTGCATCCCAAACATCACATTCATGGGAAAAGGGCTATGCTAGTGGGTTTCTAGAAGGACCTTTTGAGTTTCATTTGCTCCAATATAAGGCTCTGATTCCAAGTGGTTTCTTATGAAGAAAATTAATAATGACATAAAGTGTAATTAATAAATGTCTTTCCGCCACTACATGGCAATCATACTAACTAGCTGCCTTTGAATTTTCTGAAATGTTTTGACTGCTAAATAATGTGACTTTAATAACTATGTAAAAAAAAACAATAGTCAATTGTGGTAACGGTTAACAAGGTGATTTATAAACTACAAAATGTAATATATAGATGGGTCACTTTCTTTAATGATTTGTTTTCCCTCTCACAAACTTAATTCAAATTCCTAAGAGCACCTAGAATTTTGAGCAAACTTACACACTCACTAATTCAGGAATCCATTACACACATGTATTTTCTTGGGTCTTATACTTACTCCTTAGCTTGCTTCATCAGAACAGAGATAGCCATGGACCCAGGCCAAACCTGAGCATTATAGAATAATGACCCCAAGTTAGAAGACCTGTATCCAAAATTTATCTCTGTCCTGAGTCTGTCATTAATTTCATCAAACCTATATTTTGTAATTGTAAAATTGCTATGCAATAAAATTATTCTCTTAGTCTTCACAGCCTTAAAAATACTCAAAATCATGTTGTGTTTCCTTATACTTTTCCTTTTCATTATTACTATAAGGCATTTGTATAAACATATACTTTCATTTGTTTATTCCTCAAGTAATAGTAAAACTTTCATTGCAGATCTGAGCTTTAGAAATGGTTTCCCTAATGGCCTTACCTCAAGAGTGAAGTGCTTGGTTAATACTATAGAGGTCCATACAACTGCAAAACATTTTGTAAATATTATTGAAAGTGTTCCTAACCAAGAGACATCTGGGAGAAATTAAATTAAAAAATAGTGAAGACCGGAAGTATCAATAGATAAATAAGTCTTTGACCTTCTAAGCAAAAAGTCAAGTTCAAGGAAATCAGTTAAAATCTAGAAGAAACTAGCTAGGCTCAGGGATGAAGAGCTCAGGGAGAGTCATCAAGACAGGCAACACCAGACAAAAAACTCCAGGGGTGAGATCTGATTCTAGGGAAGAAGTGGTCTGATTTCAGTCCTTTTTGGTATAAGTGATTTGATTAAAAGCCATTGCTAACCACCCGCAGCAAACTAGCTAACAATCAATATTTATTTGGTTCTTACCAGGAGCCAGATGTAATGCTAACAAATAGAATCAAACTTTACATATAGTCCTCATTTTATTCTCAAAAAAAAAAAAATCAGTAAAGTAGAGGCATAATTATTCAAGGAGGAAATGGATGAATGAATTGTTTAGAATCATTCTTATAATTAGTCTAAATCACAGATAGCAGTGTCTGGATTTGAACCCTAACTCTAGGGCTTATCATATCCTACTGCTTATACACTTAGAACATTTCATATTTAGAACAATAATATGAACCAAGGATTAAAACTAATCCTTCCTATTTTACTTTTAATGAAACAAAAGCAACTATGGCAGGGCTTGATTTGCACTGAAAGACAGTGTTACCTGAAACCTCATGTTTCGTGCATTCCTCCTAAAAAAGGAAAAATGTATGTATGTGTGCCTATTATGTGTGTGTATATGTGTACAGATGTGTGTATATGTATGTATGTTCATATGCATGTGTGTAACATATATGCATGTCTAAACACACATGTAACAGGCACACATATATACATTTTTCCTTTTTTAGGAAGATATAAAATGTTTATCCCAGTTACTCTAGAACTGTTACCATTATTTGAAATGCTTTCACTGTATTCCAAGACACTATTATCTTCATATCAGAAACACTGTATCATTGAATAAAATAGTCCCAATCCTCCCCAAGCAGTTCCTCTTCAACTATTTAAGAGTTCTCCCTAGGGAAAAAGAGTTCTCCCTAGACCATAGGCATTACAAATCAGATGAAAACATCAGATCTACAGAAATATTTGGAAAGTCAATCATCAAATCAAACCGAGAAAATGGATGCCTCGGAGGCTAAGTTAGTTAAGCATCTGACTCAGGTCTTGATCTCCAGGCTGTGAGTTCACGTCCTATGTTAGGCTCTATGCCTATTTTAAGGGAAGTGCACTTTAAATAAATAAATAAATAAACAAACAGGGTAAAATTTAAAGAATGAAAAATGGATACAATTTCATAAATTGTGATATATTCTAGTTCATTATGTCTTATATTACATAGTTCATATTTTTCATACTTTTATTTCTTAGTTCTTTGGATAATTAAGTTTGCTGAGTTTAATAAAATTGAAGATTTACTTTGACTCTTCAGCTAACTATCTTGTTATAGAACAAACACAACACAAATTACCTAAAAGATATATAATCTATAACTGTTAAACAATCTGATATCTAAGGTAGAAGACGTAAGGTTTATTTTAATATATTAATAATTAATCCAAAATTAGTGATAATACACGGACTATACATTGATTGGAAAAGAACTCTGAGAAGTGTGCTGTTTCCATAAGTGTGTAGCTGATGGTTTATTTGGTTAATTGGCAATATTCATAGACTATCTAATAGCCATTAGAAATCAGAAAATTAGTAGACTCTCTTTATATGCAAAGGAGTTATTAAATTAATTGAAGACCATAAGCCTAAGAAAGAAGTAAAATACAAACAGATCACAGTGCTTCTGTTTATTTCTGTGTTTCCAAGACAATTATTGAGCAGGGCTATGTAATTAATCTTTTTTAGCATTATGGAACACTAAGGCAATGTAAAAGATTAATAATGAATCACTCTAAATCCCTCTCCTGTAATACAGCTCTCCTCTTTCAGACTTTTAGTAAACAAATCTTTGGATTTATTTAGTTACTTAATGGTAGACATACAGTAACTTTTTTTATTACAGTCATATATGTTACATACATTTTAACAATTAGCCTCATGATCATTATGAACTGTATTTACCTCTCCGTATTAGAATCCATTATTCAGGATATTCTCTGTTCTCCTTTTTTCACCTTTTTATTTTTATTATTGTCAACACTGAGTGAGTATTTGTGTCTGTGTAATTGGATGTTTCACTCCCCACATCCAATTAATCACCAGTTTCTAAAGATTTTTTGATACTATATTTCATCACAATTAACACACCATCTGTCATAAGATGCAGCATTATATATTTATATGTCGAGGAAAATCAAATTAATCTTTGACACTGTGTTTTCTTAGCGAGTAGAATTTAAATTGTGTATTTATTCAAAGGACCCTCTTAAATTGACTTCATCCATGGCACAGATGTGTCATATTATCATTTCTCTATACATGAAAATAAAAATATAAACAAAATAAATGATTATTCCTTAAGTTTCTCAGTCAGAGTCCAGCTGCTTAAAATGACTCTTCAACACAGAATTGTCAATGTCTTGGTCTGTGTCCAAATTATGGTCTTGTAAGCCATCAAGAGCAATGGCAATGTAGCATTTTATAAAATGGCCCTTCGTTATTATTTCTTTTATTCCAAGAAGTGGGCAGCTCTGCTGCAGATACTGATTTTGGTAGGCTCTCAATCTCACCTAGATCTTCGAAGGAGATCAAGAGTTCTCCCAGTCTTCCTCAAATCATCCTGAGTTTTCTCTGGACTAAAACATTAAGAAAATGCAATTATCCAGCCCATACCATCTGCAAGAACAAAATCACAATGCTCTCCCAGGACACTTTTAACTACACTTATAAACGTACAGACAATGAAACTCTTGTAATTGTAAGCATTACCAATGCTTTTAAGATACCATCGATTAGGTGCATCTTGATATTTTACAAGGTATAAAAATGTATGTTGTAGGATTGATAAAATATAGTACTTTTGGCATCTCCCTCCTGAACCCCCACACTGATAGAGCTCTATTTCAGGCCTTACTATTTTAGCTCATCTCTTAGATTTTTTTTTTTTTTTTGTCAGCTCATTTTTTTTAATTGCCAACAGCTCTTTTCCAGAATACAAATCTAAAGATATCTTTTTCATATTCAACATCCCTTACTGCTTCCAAGATAGAGAACAAATTCCTTTTCACTTCAGCAAGGTAGGACTGCCCCTCCAGTGTCCTCTCCTCTGAGTTCTCCCTCTACTTTCTTGTTCCACTCATCCTGAATGCCTTTGTAGATCCCCAGATTCCGCATACTCTTTCCCCTTGCCTGTTTTCACTCCACAATTTCCTCTGCTGCTACTGGCCTCCTTGCGAGTGGCACAGGCTCACACTTACCTCTCTTAAATAAAATTTGAATGTAATTTTAAGGTACCTCCTCCCCATCTCAATTAACTGTGCCTCTCTATAAGCACAACATCAGGAATTCTCAGTGGGAGGGACTGGGTCATGGGTGGACGAGGCGAGGGGCAAACCATAACTGCTGGCCTCTACATGGGCTTCTCAGCAGCTGTGTGGATTCAAAGACAAATATTTATTGCTAATAGAGGAAGGCATACTTTTTAGGTGAACTGGAGCAGAAATGCTTTTTAATTTTTAATTCCAGTATAGTTAAGGTACAGTGTTACATTAGCTTCGGGTGTACAACACAGTAATCTAGTCCCATCCATGACTCAGCGCTTATTATGATAAACGCACTCTTCGTCCCCTTCACACACCCCACTCCTCTCTGGTAACCACGAGTTTGTTCTCTACGGTTAGGACTCAGGTTGTTTTTGGCTTGTCTCCCACCCATCTTTCCTCCCCTTTATTTCTTTAGTTTCTTGAATTCCAATATTAGTGAGATCATATTGTATTTGTCTTTCTCTAACTGGCCGATTTCGCTGGCTGTACTCTCTAGCTCCATCCCTGTTGTTGCAAATGGCGAGATTCCATTCTTTAGGCCTAGATGATATTCGTGTGTGTGTGTGTGTGTGTGTGTGTACACACTGCATCTTCTTTATCCATTCATCTATCAATGTATCAATGGACACTTTGGCTGCTTCCGTAATTCAGCCATTGTAGGGGTGAAACAGAAAAACCTTTGAGAATAATTGTTCTAAGTCTTCTGTTATAACCTCTGTAAAACTACTTTCTGTTTATTTGTTTGCATGGATGTCCCCACTAGAACATATGTTTCAAAAAAATGACAAATCTTAGTCATCTTTACTGCCCTGGGGCTAACTCTGACATGGAGCAGGAAGAATAAAAGGTAGAGGTTCAAGCGAACAGGCCTTGACACCAGAGAGATTGGCTATTAAATAAACCATCATCTTGACTTAAAAACTAAGATTCCTATCTTTGAAAGAGTACCTGAAAAAAGCAAGACCAAAGCCTGAGGACCAAAGAGAAAGTCAGTGACCTCACACTGAAGTGAGTTAGCTGGCAAGAGTTTTCTCATTGGAAGAAGATAGGAGTCTGGGCCCGTGGGTGGCTCAGTGGGTTAAAGCCTCTGCCCTCAGCTCAGGTCATGATCCCAGGGTCCTGGGGTCGAGCCCCGGATCAGGCTCTCTGCTCAGCGGGGAGCCTGCTTCCTCCTCTCTCTCTGCCTGCCTCTCTGCCTACTTGTGATCTCTGTCTGTCAAATAAATAAATAAAATCTTAAAAAAAA